>NC_037676.1:83565636-83847470 GCF_003255815.1 Theropithecus gelada
AAAAAATAAAAAAAATAAAAAAAAAAAAAAAAAAAAAAAAAAAAAAAAAACAAAAAAAAAAAAAAAAAAAAAAAAAAAAAAAAAAAAAAGATTATACATTCAGAAAATGCCATTTCTTAACTCTGGAAAATGAGAGCGCTTTGAACAGCTACAAGGGTGGGTCTTTTCCTGCTCCTTTTTCTCCCTACTTGGTTTATGTTCAGGTTGAGGAACCACATGACTCCACAAAGGGTGATACAGAAATAAAAAAATAAAACACCACACACACACACAAAGAAATATTGGGACAGAGAAATGCTCAATAGTGAACTATGAGGGGGTACACGTTGGTAACGTGCTATTTGTTCTCTCTGCCCTGTCTCCTAACCCTCCCCTAACTCCTGCTCACTGGTAGAAGGCGCTCTCTTTCTCTGCTTTTTAAATGTTTCCTTCTGCTGCATGAAAAGGCTTCTCTCTTAACAGTTTACATGTTATCTCAAAAACAACCATTTCCAAGTTCCCAGCATTTTGATCCTTTCATTCCCTAAGCAAAAGTTCCCAATAATTTTACTAGTTTTGGGACCCACTGCATGGAGGTATTAACTATTGGGAAATCCCCTGTAGAGTGCATATAAATTCTTAAAGAGAAATCTCACAGCCACAGCCTTTGGTACACATTACTTAATACCATTTGCCTTGGGCATGTTAGGGACAGGGATATTGATGTCAGATTGGGAAATACTGCACAGATGCAATAAGGACCAATGTGCTTTCTCTGGGAGTCCCTATTTCTAGACTAGAGAGGGTAATTCAGTGCCTAATTAAAAGGCTGAAAAGACACAAAGGAAACAGACTTCAGAGACTTTTCAGAGAACAATTCCTTAGAAGCTCCTAGAAGACTAGCTACCAAATTTATAATGGTGTCATCAAAACATTTGATCTCTGGCACTGTATCTTTCAGAAATGCAGCTGCCTTAACAGAGAGCTGGCTGGGCACTTGGCAGCTATTTTTTTATGTGCTGCCAAAGGTAAGAGTTTGCCATTGCTAGTAATTATAAATTATAAACCGGCAGCCAAATGGGAGCAATTATGAAAAGTGACCTATGAGCCAGTTTTTATAAAGTCATCAAAATAAGTAAGGAAAATTATTTTCCTAATAAATAAAACAAGTTTAATCTTATATGTGTGTCATTAAGAAAGTCAGTGATGGAATATATGAAGAACAAAGGAGTCAGGCAGCAAACCATAAGCACTCAATCACATACAGTATGACTCAACTCCAATGTTTCACTTCCTGGTTTAGGGAGATCAGGTTTCTTGAAGAAAGTGTAAAGGCTAGATATATCAAAGGTAAGATGCAAAGTCATTTAGGGGGACAATTTCTATAGGAAGGGAGGTTGATATTATGATTATTTAGCATCTGCTGTTCATCAAGCACTAGATATTTCTAGCACTTTCCATCTCTGATCTCAGGTACTGGTCTCAGTAACTCTATGAAGGTGGTGTAATTATCCTCATATTTCAGATGCTCATTGGGCAGGTAAAGTAAATGTTACAATGTCTCGCAGACTGTAAGTTGACTTCACAGAGTCCCTTCTGAAGTTTGATCCCAGTTCCAAAGCCCACGCGTCTCTCTGTTGCCTCTCATCTAGGTGACCTTCAAGGTCACCCAATAAAGAGGAAATGACATCCAGTAGGGCTGCCTACCCAAACTGTAAATGAATGGAAGGAAAAATCTCGCTGCCGGCTACAAGAAGGAGTATATTAATTCCACCCTCCTACCTTTAACTCAACCAAATCCCCTGCAACAATCTCCTGACTGTTCTGAGTGTTTGCTCACCCAATCTGTGGAATTCAACTGACAAATCCAGTTTCATCCTCTTCTCTGACCTTATTTAGTGACCTTATTAGACTGACCTTATTAGACTCAGAGTCACTGCCTAATGCCTCCTCACCTTCCTAACTCCTTCCGGCCACACCTCTCTAGTTTCTCCTCTGTGTGCTGCCTTTGACAGGATTCCGCGATTCTGATTCTTGTGTTTTAGCTTTTGTCTTCTACTTGTACCTGTGGAACCTGTGGGCCAAGCCCGCTCACCACAGAGACCTCTCATGGGAAGGACACTACATTAAGCTCAGAGAAGTACATTTAATCATTAGTAACTATATTGGGACATTTTTCTCAACATTGTTAAGTCATTGCTTTTAAGGCTGTTAAAACCATTTTAATGTTTTTGGTTTTTTTTGGTAAATCAGTAAATTTCATTCTTGGCCATTTCGATCACTTGGTGAACTACTTGTTTTCCTCATTTCCTAACTGGGAACTAGAAGTAATTACTGGACAAGGCTCAACTCAGCAGTTGGCTTTCTTTTCTGGAACTTTGTTCTACTTCCTGGAAATAGAGGTGGAAGTCCTGAGAGTCAGACCCTAGAGGGGTCTCACGGCTTTCATGAGGCATGAAACTCATTCTGTTTTGGTGGCTGGTGAGATGTGGGTAGAACTTCCTATAATCAAGCAACATCTGGAGAGTTTTGGTTGGAACGAGGTCCTCCTGTTATTTTAGCCTGGAATGGTGCTTGCAGTTCATCTCTCTCCAACTGGTGCAGGAAGAACAAAGGAGAGGCATTTTTAAATCATGGATTTTCCTTCCCTTACAAAGGTCCTGGATTAATCTGATGAGAATGAACAGTTTTAAAAAGATGGCTTAACAACTTTTAGAAAAATGTCTATAATAGTTATGATGATTAAACGTATTCTTCTGAACATAGTTTTCCGAACAATAATTAGCATGTCAAATGAAAAATTTTCAGTTTATACTGATTTTTGTTTCAAAATAATAAACATAATTTTCAGTTTGTTAACACTTAGGGTCTAAATTTTAGTACTTTTCAGACTTCTAACTAGCTTTTTAATATTTCCTTTACAATTTTACATTGATTCTGAGTATATATCAAATTATTTTGATGTACAAGACATCTCATCCATTAAACTATTCCCTTCTAAACATCCTTGCTTCCTTTCCACTGATTTGAGCAGGGTTATATTTTTAAGTTGAAATTTTCTGCACATTGCTACGCATCTTTCTGTGTATGAATTTGTTAGAAATCAAAATGCCAGGATTTTATCTTTGATTAGGACCCCTGGTTAATTGTGATTTATATCATATGCTCTTTAAATTTAAATTTTTAATTTAATAAACATTCAATTTAATTTTAATTGAAATTTGAATCATCTGCATATTAACATTTAACTTAGTTAAATTAGAAATCTCTTGCTAAAAATGTAAATTAAGGCTGCTATGCCATTTGAAGAATTGGTGAAATAATACTAAATGTGCTCTTGCTCTCGTGACCCCTACAGCGGGATGCCTTGAACTAGACTTCAGCATATGCTGAATGTTTACATTTTGGAAAAAATAATTTCATTATAACACCGCGAAACACCATCTCTACTAAAAATACAAAAAATTAGCCGGGTATGTACGTGGCTCGCGCCTGTAGTCCCAGCTACTCAGGAGACCGAGGCAAGAGAATCACTTGAACCCAGGAAGCAGAGGTTGTAGTGAGCAGAGATCATGCCACTGCACTCCAGCCTGGGTGACAGAGTGAGACTTTGTCTCATAAATAAATAAATGAATAAATAAAGCACTTGAAAAAATCAATAGTCACATATTGAATGCCAAAATATTGGATGGAAAAAGTGGTTCAGAGTGACATTTTCAGTAAATATAGGATTTCTCACCATTTTAACATTCTATTAGGAATATTTTATCAAGGTAGCCAATTAAGTTTAGTTTAGCCAATATACAAAATAATGTATTTGATTACATGTTATCAAAACTAAAATATGTTTATAGAAACTGCTGAAAATGGCAGTTCGTAAATTTTGGTTATTCTGTAAGTTGATTATTTCAAGAATTGATTTTTAGTGAATTGGCCTTCCTCCCTCTAGGAAACTTTGCAGCTAAAAATAAACAAGGCCAGGCATGGTGGCTCATGCCTATAATCCCAGCACTTTGAGAGGCCGAGGCAGGCAGATCACCTGAGGTCAGGAGTTTGAGACCAGCCTGGCCAACATGGTGAAACCTCATCTCTACTAGAAATAAAAAAAATCAGCCAGGAGTGGTGGTGCGAACCTGTAGTTCCAGCTACTTGGGAGGCTGAGGCAGGAGAATTGCTTGAGCCCAAGAGGTGGAGGTTGCAATGAGCCAGGATGGAGCCACTGCACTCCAGCCTGGGCAATAGAGTCAATGAGACTGTGTCTGTAAATAAATAAATAAATAAATAAGAACATCAATAATAATGGCGACCCTCATTCTAAGTAGATGATGAGCTAGCACATGCGTTAGATACTCTGTAGTAGTTGTCTTCATTTAATCCACACAACAACTTTTTGAATTAGATATTATCATTTTACAGAGGAGATATCTGAGGTTCAAAGAGGTTAATAATATAAGTTGCCCAAGGGAAGCAGAGTCAAGACTGCTTGTCTCAAAGGCCAGGCTGTCCAGTAAAGTTTCCAAGCTGTGAAATATAAGATGGAAATTACTTTCCTTGTCGTAGATCAATAAAAATTAAGATCAGCATTTTTTGCTACCTAAATGGAAAGAGCTCAGCATGTCCATATATGGCAGCATCTGTGACAAAAGCACGTGGGCTGGAACCATTTCCAGTCTACAGCTCAGAGCGTAGGAGTGGCTATAGAGACTATGCAGGTGGTGGGTCAGGTTCAGGCATCCTGCCTGCAGGAGGGTGAGACACTGGTAACTACGGGTTGTGGTTCCAGCTCTACATTCAGCACAGTTAGCTGCCTGCTCGTCCCTGGCTGCTCAGCACTGTTCTCCATTTTTTCCCTGCAAGACCCATAGGTCTATTAGATACAAAGAAAAACAGCCTAGAACTAGTTACTCTATGGCATAATGTCAATCAGGCCTTAATAGCTGAGAGGAGAGTGAGAGGGTCTCTTGTAACCTCAAAATATAGAACTCAAGAGCGTATGCTGGCCGGGTGCTGTGACTCAAGCCTGTAATCCCAGCATTTTGGGAGGCCGAGGCAGGTGGATCACCTGAGGTCAGGAGTTTAAGACTAGCCTGGCCAACATTGCAAAACCCCGTCTCTACTAAAAAATACAAAAAATTAACCAGGCATGGTGGTGGGCACCTGTAATCCCAGTGATTTGGGGGGCCGAGGCAGGAGAATCACTTGAACCCAGCAGGCGGAGGTTGCAGTGAGCCAAGATTGTGCCACTGCACTCCAGCCTGGGTGACAGAGAGAGAGACTCCATCTCAAAAAACAAAGAATGTATGCTGAAGTCTAGTTCAAGGCATTCCTCTGTAGGGGTCATGAGAGCAAGAGCATATGGAGTGGTTTTGTCTGACTTCTGGCAAAATTTTGTTTGGGTAGACTGGGATGAAATGTCTATGGGACGATATGTTGTATGAGCCTTAGATCTTTATTAATACCAGGTAGCAAATGCTTCCCCTCTTCCCTTTCCTCTTGCTTTCTATAACTGTCATGACCAGCCTGGAGTGACAGATCTGGGTGTAATATACTGTTATTAGATACAGTTTGCTATATACTTGATCACACTTGCCTCTCATATACTGCTTTCCATTTCCCACTGCAGCCTCAGAAAGAATAGGGCTTCAGAAGGAAGGGAAAGGCAACTGGGAAGATTTCTTTTTCCTTTTGCTTCAGATGACATGGTACCATATCTATCAGATTATTTTTCTCTTTCAATCCCATATCTCACACCCATCTTAGATTGAATGTCTCTAACTAGTGAGATGGCAATTTTTTTTTTCTTTAGAGACAGGGTCTTGCTCTGTTGCCCAGGCTGTGGGGGCAGTCGTACAATCATAGCTCGCACAGCCTAGAATTCCTGGGTTCAAGTGGCAATCCTACTGAGTGGCTGGGGCTATAGGTGCATGCCACCATGCCTGGCTAATTTTTTAATTTTTTTGTAGAGATGGAGTCTTACTTTGTTACAGCTCAGGCTGGCCTTGAACTCCTGGGCTCATGTGATCTTCTCGCCTTAGCCATGCAAAGTTCTGGGATTACAGGCATGAGCCATTACACTCAGCCACAGGTTTTTAAATATATATTTTTTAGTTTAAAGTTTACAGCTCAGGGTTTTCAATATATTCACAAAATTGTACAACCATCACCACTATCTGATAATAGAACACTATCACAATCCTGAAAAGAAACCCTGTTCCCATTAGCAGTCATCTCCTTTTCCCTCTTCCCAGGTTTCTGGCAACCTAGTTTCAGTCTCTACTTGTGTCTTTAGATTTCTACTTTTTGTCTTGAATCTACTTTCTGTCTCTATAGGTTTGCCTATTCTGGACATTTCATAAAAATTAAATCACAAAATGTGTTTGTGTCTGGCTCTTTTTTACTTAGCATAATGTTTTTAATGTTCACCCATGTTGTTTCCAGTATCAGTACTTGGTTCTTTTGTATAGCTGAATAATACTCCATTATATGAATATACCATGTTTGTTTATCCATTCATCATTTGATGGACATTTCTACTTTTTTGGTTATTCTAAATAATGCTGCTATACACATTCATGTGTGGGTTTATATGGACATATATTTTCATGTCTCTTGGATAATACTTAGAAGTGAATTGTTGGGTCATATGGTAACTCTATGTTTAACTCCCTGAGAAACTGCAAAATTGTTTTCCGAAGTGACTGCCCTATTTTACATTCCCCTAGCTCTGTTTGAGGGTTCCAATGACTCACATCCTTTCTAATACTTGTTATTGTCCCTATTTTTTACTTTTGCCACCCTAGTTGATATGAAGTCATTTGTACTTGATTTCCCTAATAACAAATAATGTTGAGCATCTTTTCATATGCCCACTAGCCATTTGTATATCTTCCTTGGGGAAATACCTATTAAAATCTTTGCCCATGTTTAAATTGTGTTATTTTTCTTTTTATTGTTGATTTGCAGGGGTCCTTAAATATTTTAGATACATACGCCTGTTGAAATCAAAATAAAAATACAGAGAAGAAGTTCTAAATTTAACATTTTATTTGGGATACAAGAATTGCAATGAGGGACATACATACAGATAGGATGGTCTTCAGTGTATCTGAAGAACAAAGAGAAGATTGGGAGTTTATAAAAAAGATAAATGTTATGTATTGTTTTCCAGAAAGTTCTTTGGCATTAGTCAAGTTTTGGGGAGCTGGCAAGCTCTCATTGGTGAGTGATGGCAGTAAAACCAGTCTTAGAGTTGCAGCAGGTTGTTTCAGCAGTCATGAGATAAAACTGGTTTCAGGTTACAGCAGGCGATTTCAGCATCCAGGCTTGCAGAGAATTACATTCTCAGAGTGCTGTTGCATTCCCTGAGTGCTTCTCCCGGTGGCTTCTTGACTCTGTTTTAGCTGGGTGTAACAAGAATGACCTAATTCACATCACTTATTGGATATATGATTTGCAAATATCTTTTCCTATTGTGTAGGCTGTCTTTTCACTTTAACGAAGGGAACTCTTCATGTAGAAGGTGACATGTGGGGTAGCTCCTGAAATGAATGGCAAAAATAGAATAAAGCTAAAAACTACTAAAATAAGAATATGCATTATAATATGTATGATAAACATATTGTGTAATTAGGACTGTGGCTCTACTGTCTGTGCTGTGTATTTTTGTTTGTAGATCTATGATAGCTTTCTGTGTTTCAAGTGTCACTACTTAAGCTACTCCAAATCAAAGAAGAACAAATTAAAGAGGCAAATTAAAAAAGAACAGCAACCTCTTTCTTGCTTCCTATATTGATCAGTTCCCCTGATGAATGGTTTGCCAATTATCCATAAATACATTGGTAGGTATTTAAGGATAAGCAGAATAGAAACTGCATTTTCTAGGGCTTATTGGGCATAACATTCAGATAAGTCAATGTAATGTGGAAAATTTACAAAACTTGCTTTCCTCTGTAAAACTTGGAATGCATATGCATAGAATGCACTTTTCTGTCTTAAAAGTGAAAAAGAAGACCATAAAGTTCTTTACAGAAACATGAACACACCCAGACACATTGACTAACACAGCAAAGACATACTGGAATTCCTAGTGATTTCACTGTGATTCCTAATGATTGTGTATGGCACACAGTGAACTGAGATCATAAATTAATGCCAAGTTAGGCAAGTAAGTTTTTGACACTGGAAATGGACAATGTCATTACTTTATAAGATAAAAATTCCTAATGATTGTGTATGGCACACAGTGAACTGAGATCATAAATTAATGCCAAGTTAGGCAAGTAAGTTTTTGACACTGGAAATGGACAATGTCATTACTTTATAAGATAAAAATGAAAAAAAAATTACTATAATTAGGGACTGCCAGGCAATAAATGAGATGCAGTTACCCGAAAGGGGAAATAAGAAAACATCTTGCTTCACTGTATGCCAGTGAACAAAGTGTGATTTATACAGACAACACTAAGTTAGGAAGGTGCCTTCCACGTGCAAGACGGAAAAACTAGGGGAATAAAGGATATCCTAAAATATTCATGGAGGCTTCTTTTCTCTGTCAACCTGAGAGAGAATGATAGGAGGTTATGAGGAAGAGAGCTTTTCAATTATTGTGGACTGTTTTTATTTTTCTCAAAATCCCTTAGGTGAACAAAGGAAATCAATATAAACAGTGGAAATCTCTGAGACATTTAGGAAATGGAAAACAATGACCAACAGTAAGACTTGGACAGATCCAAATTGATACAGAAGTGGTGGAAAATTCCAACACCTTTGAATATTTACCCCCTTTGAAAATACAGCAGAACATCTGCTAACATTGGCAGTAAGACATTGAATTGGAATGATTTAATCGATGAAATATATCAGTCAAATTTTTACTCCCCATATCCAGGAGAAGCAGTTTCTCACAGGTGTTTTATTGATATGTAGGATCACCAGGAAAAGAGACATTATCCGAGGTAATCATGGAAAAGTCTTGATTAGAATCACTTATGGATATTTTGGTAGTTCTGGGTTATTAGGCTTAGCTACTAGGCTGCTCTGTGTAAAGTCCTCAGAAGCTAATATGAAGTAAAATAGAAAGTCAAACCTATAATGATCTGGAACAGGATTATATCCCCAATTAAGAACACAGGATTGGTTTGTGGATGACAGAGTTGAGCTGCTGGCTCTCAACCCTGCAGTTTAGGAACATACTAGAATTCTTTCTAGCTATTTTCAGAGCTCGTTTTTGGATGTGTCACACATGACTTTACATATACTTTTTACAGAATTTCATTTATATTTTGACTTGCCAGTGATATTTGTTGAGACTAGGTTTTACTACATATCACAGAGTTCTAGAATATCAATGACTTAAATAAGATGGAATTTTATTGCTTTCTTGTAAAGTCTAGAGGTGGGCAAGGCAGAGTGGAGATGGCAGGACTGATCCATGGTGGGCCCAGGGACTCAGCCTTGTCTCACATTGGCAGGCTACCTTAACACATGTGTACCCTTATCCACATGGTATAGCCATCACATCTGTGTTCCAGGCAGCAAGAAGGAGGAAGAGACACAGAGTGGCCACAGGCTGCCAGAGGAAATTTCCATGCACATCTCATTGGCCAGAACATAATCACATGATCACACCAAGCAGCAAGGAAGACGGGGAAATGGAGATCTGATTTACAAAACTAAAAAAAAATGAGGTTCAATTACTTTGAAATAAAGGGAGAACAAATATTGGGAGACAGACTATGGTATTCACAATACCACAACTTGGAAGCCAAGTATTAGACTGAATTTTGTAACACAATTCTGCCTTTTAGTTACTCTACATTTACCTGTTTTGAACTTCATCACTGCCTTGTATTTCTAATGTAACTGGTTTGATATTGATCAAGAAGTAACTAAAAGATGCTTGAGATCTCTGACTGTGGAAATGAGAACTACGTGGGGGTACACTTAATGGGGTTTAATGAGGTGGTTTCCTTTTAATGTTACACTCTTATTACAGAATAGTTGTGTTCACTCCTTTTGTACTCATCCTGTGATTAGCTATTTTAGTTATTTTACTTTTAACAAATTATCAAATGTAACCACTCAGCAAACATTCTTTTCAAGTTGACTCTTAGACTTTTTTGTCTGTGTTTACATGACAGTGTCTCCATATGGCTGTGAACACTGTGGATGCCCTCTGCTGCACCTTCTGAAGCGTGAATGTTTCTTCTTTGGCAAATGTAGAATTGAGTAAATAAACCTTGCCTCAATGGAGAGAGACATTTTAGGTAATGAAAACTAATCGATGGTTTGACCTAACTATGGATCATCAACAGGATATATGCTTCATGCCAAAGAGATGGAAATGGATAATGTCATTGAAAATGTGGGAATATAATTATAGGAAGAAGAGATTATGAAACATTATAAATGTTGAAGAGAAATATTGCTTCAGATGCCACTTAAAGGAGGCCAGTAGGTTAAGGAAGAATATAAATAAACACATATGGTCTATTTAAACCATATAAACATTAGAAAGATATTTTAGTAGCAAAATTAATCTTGAAAATTATCCATCCAAATATTTTTATTTTATAGAAGAGTTTACTGAAATACAGGAAAGTGAGCAGGAACTGTTATAAAATTAGTCATAAACCTCTTGGGAAAATAATTTCTATTGTTGCCATTATTGAATAATAGTCAACTAGATACAAAAGATTTTTGTAAGATTCTTACATAAGAACTGCAACTGTTAATAATTTTTCTCATAATCAATTATTTACACTATTTTTAAGTTAAATCTTGGGACAAATCCTTAAACTCCTAAAATGAGGGGAAAGAATCATCTCCTCATAAAAATGATGTGATGTGGAGAGTAAAATTGACATTTGAATACCATGTCTTACTCCTGCAAGCAAAAGCCAGTTGATACTTTAATATATGTGTCTAACTGCTTAAATATAAACACAAAAAATCCAAAACAAATCAAGCTTGGAAACACAGAAGTAGCTATGAAAACTCTGCTACCCATTGTTCATCTGCTGCTGCTTGTTTACCAAGAGCAAAGGTGAGTGGTCGTATGTTAGATATGAGAACTAACATCAAACCAGTTGAAAAAGTTATTTACTTCCTATACTCTCAGCTTTTCACAGCTTGGTGGGCAAGAATTAAAATTATTTCAGTGAAGTCTAAAGAGGAAAGCCATTAATCTGGCAATCAGGGCGACAACAGGGGATTTATAAGCTACCAATTTACATGTTGTATTTAGTCCTGCATGTTTCTCCATTAGCTTCTTCTTTTCAATATATTCTTCCAAAAAAGGGTTTTGGGAATATTTCATCTGTCTCTGTTGATTAAGGAGCATTTGTTTTTCATGCTTTAATTGGATAATGAAGAAAACAAGCACTATAATCTACTTAACAAGAAAGACCGTGGAAAACTTAACCACAAAGCTAACAGAATTGCTGACCTTTTGTCATTTCTGCATCTCCCACAGAATGACCTTCTGTCTGAAAAGTTCATCCAGAGAGTCATCACTTTGTACCCCTGATCAGCGTGCTAAGCAAAGAGCAGCTGTGACTCAGCCTGGTGCACTGAAGAGATGGTTCCTGGTTCTTTTAAAGGGCACCTGTGTCCATTTTGCTGCTGTGGACATCCATCTTTCCTTAACATTCCTAAATTAAAATTGAAGGCTTTAGGAAGAGTCGTTATTATTATGAAGTTATATTAAGAAATAATAGCCTTTAAAATATATTAACACATTCTTAACAAATGTTATTGGGACAGGAAAATAAAGCAAACAAAAAGATATGAACAGAAGGGATTCTGTAGGATTTGTAGTTGATTCATTCATTCTCTTTCTTTCAGACCATTTCTTTCTGCTCTTTTTCTTCATCTCTTCCTTCCCTATCCTTCTCTCCCCTCCCTTCCCCTCCCATTTCCTTTTCTCTTCTCTCCAACACTGGTTACTGAAAATGCTTTATTTAATGATTTTGTAATGTCAGGACATGCTCTGGCAACCTCTCAAATACTTGGAAGGATTAATATGAAGGAACAGGCTGGCAGCTTGCTGAATTCATTTAAACAACAAATGCTATGGAACGAACAATTTTAAAAATGAGTGCCAGCTGGTTTTTTAAAGTAACTTTTCTTACTTAACTGAAGACTGATATCAATTGAACTAATTCAATGCAGAAGGGCCATCTTCATGCTGTTAAGTCCAAAGAAATGTTGAGTTATTGGTTTTTGCAATAGTGGTGTACACAGCCTATTTCACTCTATCTTGATATCCGTTTTCATAAAACCATCACAAGAACCCAGATATAATTCAAATTCAGTCTGTCCATTACATACAGATTAAAATCTCAGACATAAAACCAAATGTCTGTTTTTTAAAAATGAAAAACAATTTTAATTGACAAGTAAAAATGAGCTTTACTGATCACATACAACACATCCTTTTGGAATATGTATACATTGTAAAATGGCTAAACTGAGCTAATTAATGTACTTATTTTTTAGGGAGTGAGAATACTTAACATTTCTTAGCAATTTTCAAGACTATAATATATTAGTATTAACTATAGCCACCATGTTTTACGATAGATCTATTGAACTTATTCCTCCTATCTAACTTAAACTTTGTGTCCTTTGACCAACATCTCAACTCCCTCCTCGACTACAGTTCCCTGGTAACTACCATTTTACTCCTTACTTGTATGAGTTCAACGTTTTTAGATTCCAAGTATAGGTGAGAACATGCAGTATTTTTCTGTACCTGGTTTATTTCACTTAATATCTCCTAGATTTATCTATGTTGTCACAAGTGACAACATTTTTGGTTTTTTTCAGGGTTAAGTAGTACTCCATTGTGCATATATACCATATTTTCTTTATCCATTCCTATGCTGATGGATACTTAGTTTGAGTCCATATCTTGGCTATTGTGAATAATGCTGTAATGAACAGGGGAGTGTAGCTATTTCTTTGACACACTGATTTCATTTCCTTTGTACATGTACCCAGAAGTAGGATTGCTGGATCATATGGTGGTTCTATTTTTACTTTTTTGAGGAACCTTTTTACTATTTCCCAGAATTACAGCACTAATTGACATTCACACTAACAATGTACAAGAATTCCCTTTTTTCCACATCCTCACCAAAATTTATCTTTTGTCTTTTTGATAATAGTTATTCTAACAGGTGTGAGGTGATATCTCATTGTGGTTTTAATTTGCTTTCTCTGATGATTAGTGACATTGGGCATTTTTCATATGCCTGTTGGCCATTTGTGTGACTTCTTTTGAGAAATGTTTGTTCAGATGTGTTTTCCATTTTTAAATTGGGTTATTTGTTTTCTAACTATTGAGTTGTTTGCGTTCCTTAGAGATTTTGAACCCTCATCAGATGTATGGTTTGCAAATGTTTTCTCCCATCCCATAGGTCGTCTCTCTACTGTGTTGATTGTTTCCTTGACTGTGTCCATTACAGACAAATTAAAATCACAGTAATGAAACCACATCTCTGTTATTAGCTGGATTTCGTGGGGGCATGTTTCATTGTAAACATTTCAGATTCAGAGCTTTTCTGGTTACTTTGGGTAAAGGTCCCTAAGCTGCAGGATACTTCTCCAGGATTCCTTGGTTTCTGATCTCTGAACTAGCTATGCTCTTCAGCTGCTTTTCAAACAAAAATGAAGAACTTGCTGACTCACTGACTTTACACACAAAAATATAAGAAACAACATTCTCGGCAGATGGGTTCATTTAATGTTCTCTAAACTTGTACTTGTTCTCCTTTGTGACCCTGTTCTAACAGCTGTTTTTTATCTTTATGATTTATTAATAGGGTTACGGCGCACCGTAGATTTTTGAACCTCTCTCTCTCTCTGGAGCTTAAATTATTACCTGATAGGAAAATTATCAAAGCATATTGATTGTTTCAGGTCTGGGAGACAACGTTTCTCCTGAGCTCACTTTCTTCCTCTTCCATTTGTCTCTTACCCAAGAGAGAAAACACAACCCAGAGTGTCTTTTTTATTTTTATTTTTATTTTGGAGGCAGAGTCTCGCTCTGTCGCCCAGGCTGGAGTGCAGTGGCGTGATCTCAGCTCACTGCCAGCTCCGCCTTCCGGGTTCCCGCCCTTCTCCTGCCTCAGCCTCCCGAGTAGCTGGGACTATAGACGCCCGCCACCACGCCCGGCTCTTTTTTTTGTATTTTTAGTAGAGACGGGGTTTCACCGTGTTAGCCAAGATGGTCTCCATCTCCTGACCTCGTGATCCCCCCGTCTCGGCCTCCCAAAGTGCTAGGATTACAGGCGTGAGCCACTGCGCCTGGTCCCCAGAGTGTCTTAGAGGTGAATTGCTTCATGGAGTTTGCTGGCATTGATCAACACTGGATTCTGACCTTTTTCCTTTGTGGCAATTTCCTGCTCAGATAAATTTTTCATTGTTGTGGTTTTAACGACTTATTTTTATATTTTGTCTCTTTACAAAGTAATAAATACACATGGAAGTACTTCAAGTAGTACAAAGTGTATACAGTAAGTCTCCTGCCACTCACTGAGACCCAGTCTTCCAGCTCCTCTCCCAAGAGGAGCATTCCTAAAACTTCCCATTACCGAAAGATAAATTTCATTTCTTCATCCTATAACTCAGAGCTCTCCATGATCTTTCTTCAACCTCTTTCCCTCTTTTTTCCCCCCCTACTCCAGGCACATACCCGCTACTGCCACCAGACCTGCTATCCTGCTCCTGGTTGAGTCCTGGGTTTGCTCCTGGGTTTTCTCTGGGAAACTCAGGTCTTTGCTCTGCTGGTCCCGTCTGGCGGGCTGTCCTCCATTCTCCTCCCAAAGACTGACCAGCTTCAAAACTCTGCTCAGATCTAACCTGTCTTGCAAGGTCTTCAGAATTTCCCAGTCTGAAAGTGATCATGTTCTCCTTTTTCATCTTGTCATGAAGGATGATGGCAGATTCTCTTGCATTCATCTGATGTATTTGTCTCCACTACTGAGCTGTAAGATCTGAGGGGGAAGGAATTAAGAAACTTCAACTCCAGGTTCAGTTCAGCCGTTAATAACCATGTGCCCCAGAGAAAGCCACTGTGCTTCTCTGAGCCCAGTTTTCTCATCAGTCACAACATTTTTGAAAACAAATAGCTAAGCCTTACAAGACTCAAGAAGAAAGCAATAGTTTGTGCTGCCTCTATGTTCTTGAAGTAGGGAAACATATTCTTTCTTTCCTATGTAAATGAAAATAAACATTTCAAGTAAATGAATTAGGTTATTACTGTCTCTAAGAAATACAAGCCTCATGGAAATACAAAGAATGTGTTTACTGAAGTATATGAGGTAAACACAGAATTATAAATCTGAGTGATTAATACAGAATCCCAAGTTCCATGGAATGTTTAATTATGTACCAATACTCTCCATTCAAGTAAATAACTTGCAGGTTGATTGAATTCATGGACTTTCATTGGTGTGGTCTCTGAAATTAAATAAAAACCTTTAAGCTTTCTTAAGGCGTTGTTTATAGCAGGTGTTATGTCTTATGCACCTGCAGGGAGGGATGGTCAGGGGCTTGTGTCCTTATTCGAACAGTTAAAATACTCAGTACATAATCACCAAAATGTCCTTCTAGGAAAGAATTTCATATAAATCTGGTTAAAGTAGACTTTAATATTCATAAGAGGACAGAATTTTTGCCTAAATAAATCTATCGTACAGAGTTTTGTGGCAATAATTAAAGCCCAAGAGTTTAACATTACAATGGAAATTTTTCTTTCTAAAATGGGAAATAAAAACAAATAGTTTAACATTGCAGGTCATGCAAATGAGCTTATAAAATTCTCAGACTACAGATATTAAGGTACATTCATACAAAAAAAAGGAAATAAAAAGAATCACAAGAGGTTTTTTTTTTTTTTTTTTTTTTTGGTTTAACTTTACAAAAATAATTGTGAAAACCTGGATGAAAGAAATAATGTTCTAGAAAAATATGATGTATTCATCCAGATGATAGAAAATCTAGGTAGATGTTCTAAAAAGGAAATCAAATAAGTCAGAAAGTTGCTTTTGTTTCTTCAAATGGTTTCCCTGGAGGATTCTACAAAACATTTAGAGACCACAAAATTCCAATGCTACTTAAATTGTTTCAGATCATTAAAAAAAAAAGAAAAGTCTTTAGGTACATTTTATGAAGGAAGTATAACATTGATAACAAGGAAATTACAAAGATCATACCAAAAGGAGAATATGAAGACTAATCTCATTTATCAATAAAGTACAAAAATCTGAAAATACTAGCAAATAAAGCTCAGTAGTTCTTAAAAGAATAAGTCATTACAAGGTGGGGTTTATTTTAGAAATGTAAGATAATACTATGAACTGTAATTCATTACTTGATGGATCCAAAGAGAAAAAGCAACTGATCCGCATTAACAATGCTGAAAAGAGCACTGAGCCAGCATCATATTTTATGGAATAACTTAAGAAGCATTCTTAATTTTTTTAATAGGGTGATGAAATGAAGTGGAGGTAATAGTCAAGTTCATTTTGAAAAATAAAAATACCTTATGCATACATCAACATAAATTACTCTTAATGAGTTAATATTTTAAATGTAAAAAAATCAAACAGCAAAAACATGAGTAAATTCTCATAGAGGAGGAAGATCTTTCTAATTATAGACTCACAGCCATAAACCATTTTAGAAAAGATTGTAAAATTCAAGCACATTAAAACAAGTCAAAACAAAAACTTCTGCATGGAGGTAAACATATGATAAGCCAATTCAAAGGACAGACCAATGAAAAACTGGGAAGCATTATTTGTACTCATATGACAAAGAAAAGGCTCACCTCCCTCTTACATGAGCATCTTCTTCAAGTAAATATTAGGTTGATGCAAAAGTAATTGTGCTTTTTGCCACACTAGTAATGGCAAAAACCGCAATTACATTTTTTTTCCACCAACCTAATATTTAAGTTTACTTTTGCACCAACTTAAAAAAGGCTCATGCCCGTAATCCCAGAACTTTGGGAGGTCAAGGAGGTGGGCTGAATGTTTGAGCCCAGGAGTTCAAGACCAGCCTGGGCAACATGGTGAAACCCTGTCTCTACAAAAAATACAAAAATGAGCCAGGCACGGTGGTGCGCACCTGTAATCCCAGCTACTCAGGAGGCTGAGGTGACAGGATCGCTTGACCCGGGAGGTGGAGCTTGCAGTGAGCCAAGATTGTGCCACTGCACTCCAGCCTGGGCGACAGAGCCAGACTTTGTCAAATAACTAACTAACTAACTAAATAATGATGTCTGTTAAACACATAGAAAAAAATAGGCAAAGAATATGAATAGACAGTACAGCACAGGCAATACTGTCTTTGGCCTTTAGATTTATAAGAGGATACTCATCTGCACTCATGAAAAGAGAAATGCTGAATCAAATAATACCATGTTTGTGGTTTCAAAACTTGGCCCCCAAATTATTTGACACTCTTTCCATTAGGAGGTGAAGTCTGTGTCTCTTTCTCTTAAATCTGAGTTCTGTAGCTTTGCAACCAAAAGCATACAGCAGGGGTATTACTGGGCCAATTTCTGAGCCAAGGCTTTAGGAAACACAGTTTCCACTTCCTCTGTCTCTTTCTCTTAAAACCCAGCCACGATGCTGTGAGGAAGCACAAGCCCCTCTGTAGGGAGGCCCATGTGGACAGGAACCAACAGTCAGTACTGACTTGCCAGCCATGTGAGTATCCCTCCTGGAGGAAGGTCCTCCAGCCTCAGTTGAGTTGCCCAGTTGGCCCTGGATGGAGCTGTCCTTATCAAGCTTGGGGAAACTGAAGATTTGAAACAAGTTAAGTAATTGTTATGTTTTAAGCCACTGTGAACTGATTTAAAGTGCCTTTTTAAAATATAGTGATAGATAACCAGAGCAACCATTTTTACTATTTTCCACTTCTTTTAGAATGTCAAAGATCCAGAGATTTGACAACTAAATTGTCAAGGCTTTGTGGAAGCAGTTGCTCTTACACATTGCTAGGAGATAGGGAGATGAGATGGATCGAGGTAGCCATAGAAGCAATCATTTTCTCTCTATATTTTTTTACTCTTTTGAATTTGGAACTATATGAGTAAAATACCTCTTTCACACAGTCTACCTTGAAAATAAAAAAAGTTAAAGTATATACCAATTAGTTATTTAGGAAATTTATATTTAACATGTATATTGAATTATACGGTTTATAAGGCAATTTTACAAATATTGCCTCATTTTATTAATCATAACAACTCTCTGAAGAATAAGTAGGGCAATTATCATAATCCCCAATTACAATTGCAGAAACCAAAACCCTGGTTGTCACCCATCAAGTAAATAGTAAGGCCAGAATTTAAACTGAGCTCTTCTGATACTAAATTCAATTCTTTTGCGTGAGACAGCTTCATATAATGGAAAGCAAACCACCATAGAAATGAGGAGATCCAGGTCCTATTTCCAACTTTTTCTTTATCTCTTGAATATTACTGGATAATATACTCAACTTCTCTTGCACTCAATTTCATCACCCAAAAACTAGACATGAAAATACATATTGTTCTCACTTCTGGAGAGCATTATAGGGATAAAATAAAATAACAAATGTCAAGATGTTTTGAAAAAGGAATTGCAGGAGGCCAGGCACAGTGGCTCACACCTGTAATCCCAGCACTTTGGGAGGCCGAGGCGGGCGAATCACGAGGTCAGGAGATCAAGACTATCCTGGCTAACACAGTGAAAACCTGTCTCTACTAAAAATACAAAAAATTAGCTGGGTGTGGTGGCAGGCGCCTGTAGTCTCAGCTGCTCGGGAGGCTGAGGCAGGAGAATGGCGTGAACCAGGGAGGCGGAGCTGGCAGTGAGCTGAGATCGCGCCACTGTACTCCAGCCTGGGTGACAGAGTGAGACTCTGTCTCAAAAAATAAATAAATAAATAAACAAATAATAAGAAAAAGGAATTGCAAAGCATTAAAATTATGAATTGTAAATGTAAAAGAGAGCATGGCTCTGCTTAAAGATAGCAGACTGAGGACACGAATTTACAGTTAAAAAGACAGAGTTAAGAATACTCACCAATGTGAGACATAAAGAAATTTTAAAGAAATAGGAAGTAGATGGAATATGAAAACTGATGAAGTGGGAGAGAAGCAGGACTGTGTAACATGCACTAAGAAGAAACACAGTCGAAGAGGTTGCTGATCAGCCCCACAGATCTCTGAACTGTCTCAGGATTTGGACATACCATGTGCATTACTACCACTCCAGCCCAAAAGTAAAGATATCAGTGCCCCCCAGATAAAGCCAATTCCATTCAGACATTTAGGCATCTCCAGTGAAATGACTGACTTGCAACGTCGTCTCAGAAGTAAATCTGGTAATTGACAAATTCCGTCCTCATATCCAGGTATCTCAATCAGCTTTCCGTTGCCTCAGTCTTAAAAGTGACCATTAAAAAAAAATGATACAGGGAATAGAAAAACATTTTAAAAACCTCTCATTGGGGCTGGGCGCGGTGGCTCACGCCTGTAATCCCAGCACTTTGGGAGGCCAAGACGGGCGGATCACGAGGTCAGGAGATTGAGACCATCCTGGCTAACGTGGTGAAACCCCGTCTCTACTAAAAATACAAAGATTAGCCAGGGGTGGTGGCGGTCGCCTGTAGTCCCAGCTACTCGGGAGGCTAAGGCAGGACAATGGTGTGAACCCAGGAGGTGGAGCTTGCAGTGAGCCGAGATTGCGCCACTGCACTCCAGCCTGGGCAACAGAGTGAGACTCTGTCTCAAAACAAACAAACAAATAAACAAAAACCTCTGGTATCCTTATACAGTTTCATTAAAAATTTCCATCCAGTAAAAGAAGATAGTATACTAAGTAATAATCAGGAAATAAGAAAGGCTTCTCTGAAAATTTTTTTCACACACAAAAATAAACAAATAAGTTAGACTTCAAATTAAAGAAACGTCCTTGAAAATATTACAAAGGATGAAGAGTTGTAGAATACAGGAGTAAAATTCAGAGATAGGAAATTATCAATATGTGAGACCCAACATATAACTAATGGGATTCCATAAAAAGAGAATAGTAAAATTGGAAAGGAGGAATTATCAAAGAACTAGAACAGCAGTTCTCAAGGTATGATCCGAGGACCTCTGAGGGCCTCCCTTTTCTTTATCATAACCAAAAGACATATCTCAATAGATTGAATGCAGAAGCAAATACAAGAATCAGTTGTCTTCTCGTAAGATATTATAGAGATTGTCAAACACAATGCTATTTTTAACCTTAATCCTTTTGTTTTGGAAAGTATATTTTCATAAAAATGTATATTATCAATGTTAACATGCAATTTTTTAATTAAAATAGTTTGAAATTAATACATATTTTTTACATTTTTGAATTTAAATTTCTTGTATATTAAATATTGATAGATGCAGTAAACAAAATATCTTTAGTGTCTCCAGTGTTTTTTAAGAGTGTAAAGAAGATCTAGGATAAAAAAGTTTGAAGGTTGATATTTTAGAGAATACCTCAAACTGAAGGACAGCAGCCTACAAATGAAACAAACAAACACAAACCCAAAACCAAAAAAATAAAAAACCTAGTAAGCTCCCAGCACAATGAAAACTAGATGTAACTATGAAATTTTTGAACACAAGGGATACATGAAATATTCTAAAAAGTTTCTAGTGAAAGAAAGTAGGCTATTAAGGAAACAGAATCAGACTAAAAAACACTAGAATAAAGTCTTTAAAATTTGAAGGGGAAAATAATTTCCATCTAGGATTGTTTATACAGTCAAATTAGCAATCAACTACAAGGGTATGATAAAGTCATTTTTAGAAGTGCAAACACTTGGAACTTTTTTTTTTTTTTTTGACAGAGTCTCACTCTGTCGCTTAGGCTGGAGTGCAGTGGTACGATCTTGGCTCACTGCAAGCTCCGCCTCCTGGGTTCACGCCATTCTCCTGCCTCAGCCTCCCAAGAAGCAGGGACTACAGGCGCCTGCCACCACACCCGGCTAATTTTTTGTATTTTTAGTAGAGATGGGGTTTCACCATGTTAGTCAGGATGGTCTCGATCTCCTGACCTCGTGATTTGCCCGCCTCAGTCTCCCACAGTGTTGGGATTACAGGCATGAGCCACTGAGCCTGGCCAACACTTGGAACTTTTATTCTTTCCTGAGAAGTTACTTGAGTATGTGCTCCAGCAAAAAGAATGAGGGGATGAAGAGAGAGGAAGATATAGCCTATGGCAGAGTAAAATGTAATTTAGAAAGTTAGTAAAGGAAAGTACAATGATGATGGCTCTACAGTTGATCTAGAGAACCTGTCTACAGGTCAGAATGAAGCCAGAGTTAAGAGGATCTGGGATGGAGATCACAAGGAAATCAAAGGGACCTGAGATATTTGATATTATTCTTAAAATGACTTAAGGAGATGACATAAACAAATAATGCATAGAAATAAGAAAGCATTTTCGAACTAAAAAAACCATAGGAAATAAATGTAATCATGATATTCAACTGGGTAGTAAACAATATTTACATAATTATAAAGAGGTAAATAAACACTTTATTGATTTTTAACTTTTAGAATCATGCCATGTGAAAGCATCAAATAGCATGTTTATAGGATGGCATATAAATGGTATTATCCTTGAAATGTTTTAGTACAAGTATGCATGTCAGAGGCTAGAAGGTGGAAAGGAGTAGTAAAGGGGCTAACATCCTTATAAAGTGGAGAGAACAACAATGAAGGCGAGCTACATTATCTAAAATTAAAAAGGTAATCAACAGAGAAGTACAAATATTGACATAGCTACACTGGGGAGAAGTGAAAGTTGTCGTTAATGTGTTAAATAATTTCTTACTAGAGCAGAACATCTATAAATAATAAGAAAACTGGGAAATCTAGAACTAGCTGCCTAAGATTATTATCTAGCAGTAACAGCCATTTAAAGAAGTAACTACCAGAAGAAACAAATACCTAAAGGGATTGTCTGTGGAGATGGGAATGGGCACAGAAGAAATTCATCAAGACCCTTTACTTTCTTTAAAGTGCAATTATTTCGATATCTAAGCGGATGTCTCAGTTAACAGAAAAGTCACGTCTAGGAAGGATGTTTGAAATGTTACATTAGGAGGCTGACAGCTGTTCTTTCCTGAGGTTTGGAGGTGAGAATTATTGACATAACCCCAGTACCAAGGAGCACTCCTCTCTGCAAGCGTAAAGTGCTGTGTGTTGTTTGAAGAACACTGCATGTGCTACCTTCCTCAGTACTAATCTGGTAAGTAACTTAAATCATCACTAAATATTCTAGCTCTTCTATCTTCCTTTCCTCATTATCCTTCTCTTCAGTTTCTTATTCCATTGTCTCCTTTATAGCTCCCATTTACAAACTGGTTGAAGTTTTTGTTAAAGAGTTTTAAGTTCTTGTGGAAACACTGGAGTAATTTATATTAAATCATACTTTTGGAATCTCTTGTCCTCGTTTGGACGGAAATATGTGGGGAAATCCAGGGGCTTCTTCAGAACAGCAAAGCTCTTTCGGGTAAATCCTCTCCTCTGAAAGGGCCTTTCTGTCATTAAGTGATAGACACTGTGGACTGATGGAAGTAGAATAGAGACACTGGAGACCCGTATGCCCCCATATGCCCATGTGGCTCCATTTTTGCTGGAACAATGGATGTCAGCCAGCACCTTCTATCTAAGTCAGTTTGGACTGCCATAATAAAAATGCCATACACTGTGAGACTTAACCAGCAGAAATTTATTCCTCACTGTCCTGGAGGTCAGGAAGTCCAAGATCAAGGTGCCGGCACATCCAGTGTCTGGTGAGGGCACACTTCCTGCTTTGCAGATGAATGCCTTCTTGTATCTTCATATGATGGAGCAGAGGGAGACAGGAAGCTCTCTCCTTCTTCTTATAAGTGCACTAATTCCTTTGTGAGGGCCCCATATTCATAAGCTGCCACAGGCCCCAACTCCAAATACCATCATATTGGGCATTAGTCTTCAACATATGAATCTTAGGGGAGACACCAACATTTAGTTCATAGCAGCTTGATGCATTCTGAATGCCATTAAGTTTAGAAAAAAGGAGACCTAAGTTTATTTTGCAGATCGGTATAGTGATAGTAATAGGACCAACCATCCTAGTATTGAAAGCCCTGTGTCCTGAGGAACCCCCCAGTCCCAGAAAAACCGGAACACTTGGTCACCATATGGTTAGGATGACTGGTATGAAGCCAACTGCTCTGAATAAGATCCCAGATCCACCACTTACTAGCTATGTGAATTTGTCAAAATTATTTCATCTCACTTTTTCTCATAAAAATGAGAATAGTGTAAGTACTTTTTTTTTTTTTTTGAGACGGAGTCTCTCTCTGCCTCCCAGGCTGGAGTGCAGTGGCTGAATCTCAGCTCACTGCAAGCTCCACCTCCCGGGTTTACACCATTCTCCTGCCTCAGCCTCCCGAGTAGCTGGCACAACAGGCGACCGCCACCTCTCCCGGCTAGTTTTTTGTATTTTTTAGTGGAGATGGGGTTTCACTGTGTTAGCCAGGATGGTCTCGATCTCCTGACCTCGTGATCCGCCCATCTCGGCCTCCCAAAGTGCTGGGATTATAGGCTTGAGCCACCGCGCCCGGCCTAGTGTAAGTACTTCACTAGTAAGGTTATAATAATAAATGACATAAGACATGTAAAGAACTCAAAATGGTGCCTAGCACATGTCAAGCACTAAATAAATATTACCTAATAACAAAAATAATAATGTTACTATTTTTAAGTGGATGTGTAAATGATACAATTTTGTTTTGGAGGTTGATTATGTGAAATGGGACCCATGGGTGCTTTAAGATGTCAGCTGAGTGAAAATCAAATATTTAAATGGTTAATTCTATAAACTCTGCAGAAAGAGCTGTCAGGGAAAGCTACACCCCATATTTATCAGTGTTGTAGACAAAGCTTGCATAAATAGGTGCTGTTAACACAATCCAGTAAACAAAGCTATTTTCATATCTGATTTTAAAATATGAGGTCATGTTCACATAGATGAAATTGAAATGAACGTCAGGTATTTACCATTGACAAAATAGGTCATAAAATGTGGAATGTGGAGAAGTAGAGACAGGGGTTACTGAGTTTGAATTGTTCCAGTACTTATTACTTTTATGATATTAGGAAATACCTAGTCTTCCTGAAATTGAGGATTGTAAAAACATACAGTGGATATCTGCTTCTTTTTGTTTGTTTCTTTGCTATACAACTTCTGAACATCCTTCCTGCCTTTTAGTAATCTCCTAGCAAGTGGGCATTGGTCCCACTATGGAACTGAAGTGGCCAAATACTGCTTCCTCCAGCCTCGCTGTGGTTACAACAGTAGTCACGAAACCTTAGCATAAATCAAAACCACACGGAAAACTTTTTAAAACATAGATTGCTGAGCCCTATCCCCAGGGGGTTTGAGAATTTGTGTTTCTAACAAATTCCCAGGTGATCTTGATGCTGCTGGTTGGGGACTATACCATAAGAACTACTGAGCTAGAATGTGGGGACATGATTTAAGTCAATCAAAGAGATGAAGCTATCTGGGATTTGAGATAAGGATGCAAACATAAGGTTAGCTGAGACATTATGTGTGGATAGAATAAGCATGACAGGAATCCAACTCCAGCAACGCCAAGTGTTCAACGACTAGTATCAAAGCAGGTAGCTTTTAGATTGTTGCCGTGAATGACCTTGGCTGTCTAGGCTTCCTTGCTTTTTGACAGTTTCCTGCAGACTAACTCCATCACCTTCTGTCAGTCTATGAGCCACGCTATGTCCTTTCAGTAAATTACCTGTCTGGGTAATTTCACCACTGTCAGTTTCTGTTGCATGCATCTAGGAACTCTGACTAAAGGAGCAGTGTTATCAATGAGTAAGCTGGGACTTGAACAGTTGTCAGCCAGGGTTGTCAATAACTCAGTTTTGACAATAACTGAGTAAGTGATAGAGGAATGCTCTCAGCACTATATGAGCACAGAGGAGAGGGTTTAATCCAAGTGATTGGCGATTGAAGGATAGGAAATGGGGGAAGAGTATGTTTGAAGAGGGTGTTAAAGGCACATAATAGCAGGATAAAATGAGAGCTGTAACTAGGAACGAATTTAGGGAGAACCTTGTGTGCCCGGCAAGGGAATTTAGATGATCATCTATCTTCAGATCCACATTTCCTATGCACCTCTGATCAGAGGAATCACTCTGGAGATTCTAAGGTAGGACCCCATAATCTAAATTTTTAAATAATCTTATGATCAAGCACACTAGAAAATACTGTCACAGGTATCAAGAAACATTCAGGGATCTTACGTTTGGGAGGGCATGTCTTCCTAGAATACTCTCTGACAGTTTGACGAGGACAGAGTTGAGGGGTGAAAGATGAGAAGCAGGCAGACCAACTAGGATGTTGCTGTAATTATTGGGGCAAGAAATGGTATATGCCTCAATAAATGCAGTCACTGGAAGGAAAATGATTCAAAATATATTATAAATAACAGATTCCCAGGTGATCTTGATGCTGCTGGTTGGGGACTATACCAAAAGAACTACTATTGATCAACTAGTAATCAAGAGATGATGGGATTTAGGGTGAGGAAGAGGGGGAGGAATCTACAAGGACATCTCCCAGAACTTGGAACTTGGGTGATGGATGGACACATGTTCCTTTTCAAAAAGTCTGGAGGGAAAACTAAGGTGAAGACAGAGCAGAGGATAGAAGCAGGGTCCAGGAAAGTGGTACAATTTTTTTCTGATAATAGTAGTATAGAGAAGCTTGAAATGGCTTATAGAAGGGGAGAATGCTGAGATCCTCAGCACACTCTAAATATTGTTGCATAGACTTCTGCCAGAGAAGAAGAATTTGAATTATTATTTATTATTGTTCTATTCACATGATATCTCCTTCTCAGGCTGGGATGCTGGTCTCACACATAAAAGGAATGCTATAGCAAGAGAGTACCACATTGTGTTTGCGTGTGTGTGTGTGTGTGTGTGTGTATGTGGTGTATGTGTGTGTGTTGTGTATGTTTCATGTGTGTGATGTGGGATACATTTTCAAATGTTACTTCACAGCACTATCTAAAGTTTCTATATGTATCCTTTAACACAGTCAGTCTCAGACGAGGGCATAAAGGGGCTCAGAGAGTCTGTCTTTTGTTATAGCAATGCAGTCAGGAGAGGGAAGTGACAGATGAGGTAGCCAAGAAAAACTCAGATAGGGGAAGGAGATGCTGTTGTATGAAGCAACACAGAACAGTAGGGCTTATGTTGCTGAGAGCCCCTTAAAGTCACTGGCCCGAACATGTGATCCCACTGCAAACCGAGTTCTCCCTATGTGACTCACTGCACGACACAGTGTGAGCTATTTGACTTCCGGTTTCCTGCCCCATTTAACAGGAACAAAAAAGCAGATAGAGGTTTTATTGTAGCAAATAACAAATTAACATAAAAGATGTTGCATGCATAATAAAATATTCTTGTTAAAAGGTGAAATGACTGACAAATTTAACATTAAAAATAGTATCCTGTTGCATCAGTGTTTATACAGGAATTTCAGACCTCATTTCTAAACACTGTTTTCATTCATATAGTTTCATTCACTGATTTGGTGCTGTGGCATGTTAATTATTTTTTCTCAGAAGTCTTTCTAGTTTGAGAGATTCACAGTTCTTTCTAAAATTCAAACCAGAAAAGTAAATAATTAATGCTAGTATACTTAATCCTCCTATGTCTTTAAAAGTGAAGAAACACAAGCATATCTTTATGGGATCATGTCCCCTTTGATCTTCACAGTCTTTCATAGCAGATTGTTTCCTTTAAACACAGAATAATTGATAACAATATAGCTAAATGTGTTAAACACTAAAATATAAACACTGACAGTATGTAGTGTTTATATTTAAACAAAATAACAAGCAAATGCTTGTTTAATGCTCATAAATTCCCTCTGAAGTTAGTACTATGATTATTCCAATATCACAAATGAGAACACTGTGACTTGGCGAATTTAAGCAACGGGGCCAAAGCCAAACAGCTAAGTCTTTTTTTATTCCATTATTCTATTTATTTTTTATTTATCTTTCCAACATTTATTTAAGTTCAGGGGGGTACATGCGCGAGCTATTTCATCGGTATGTTGTGTATTGCAAGAGTTTGGCATACAGATTCTTTCAATATCACAACGAGAATACTGTGACTTGATGAATTCAAGCAACTGGGCCAAGGCCAAACAGTGACTAAGTCTTTTTTTTTATTCCATTATTATCATTATTTATTTATTTATCTTTCCAACTTTTATTTAATTTTAGGGTGGTACATATGCAAGCTATTTAATGGGTAAATTATGTGTTGCAAGAGTTTGGCATACAGATTATTTCATCACCCAGGTAATAACCATAGTATCCAATAGGTAGTTTTTCAATCCTCACTCCCCTCCCACCCTCCACCGTCTTGCAAGCACCAGTGTCTGCTGTTTCCTTCTTTGTGTCCATGTGTACCCAGTGTTTAGCTCCCACTTATAAGTGAGGACATTCAGTATTTGGTTTTCTGTTCATGCGTTAATTCGTTTAGGATAATGGCCTCCAGCTGCATCCATGTTGCTGCATAGGACACAACCTCATTCTATTTTATGGATGCATAGTACTGCATAGTGTATATGTACTACATTTCCTTTATCCAGTCCACCATTGATGGACGTTTAGCTTGATACCATGTCTTTGCTCTTGTGAATAGTGCTGCTATGAACATATGCATGCATGTGTCTTTATGGTAGAATACTTTATATTCCTTTGGGTATATACCCAGTAATAGAATTGCTAGGTTGAATGGTAGTTCTCTTTTGAGTTCTTTGAGAAATCCCCAAACTGCTTTCCACAGTTACATTTCCACCTAATGTAAATTAAGTTGAACTAATTTACATTTCTTCCAGCGGCAGAGTATAAGTACTCACTTTTCTCTGCAATGGCACCAGCATCTGTTATTTTTTGAAGTAATAGCCGTTCTGACTGGTATGAGACGATAGCTCACTGTGGTCTTTATTTGCTTTTCTCTAATAATTAGTGATATTGAGCATTTTTTCATGTACTTGTTGGTTGTGTGTATGCCCTTCTTTTGAGAAGTGTCTGTTCATGTCTTTTGAGTATTTTTTAATGGAGTTGGTTTTGCTTATTTATCTAAGTTCCTCATAAATTCTGAATATGAGACCTTTGTCACATACATAATTTGCAAATATTTTCTCTCATTCTTTAGGTTGTCTGTTTACTGTGTTGATAGTTTCTTTTGCTGTGCAGAAACTCTTTAGTTTAATGCGGTCCCATTTGTCAATTTTTGTTTTTGCTGCAATTGCTTTTGGGGTCTTCATCATGAAATCTTTGCCAGGGGCCTATGTACAGAATGGTATTTCCTAGGTTTTCTTCTAGAGTTTTTGTAGTTTCAGGTTTTACATAAATCTTTAATTCATCTTGAGTTGATTTTTGTATATGGCCTAAGGAAGGGGTCCAGTTTCGATGTTCTGCATATGGCTAGCCAGTTATTCCAGCAACATTTATTGAATAGGGAGTCCTTTCCCCATTGCTTGTTTTTGTCACCTTTGCAGTGACTAAGTCTTGTAACTTGCTTTCAAATTTCTGTCTGATCCTTTCTCAGAGACAGAAGGAAAAACAGTAATCTGAGAAGGTTTGCTTTTGTTTCCTTTACCAGTTTTTCCTTGCTTAGCTCACACCAGCTGCCTGTGTTCAGAGACACTTTATAACCCAGCTGTTACATCAATGCATTTAAAGAAAATTTACTCCTTTCCATCCATTCACATATTTCTACCAGTGGTTTTTTACCCTCAAAATGAGAATTTGGTCATATTATGCTTGTCTTTGAAAATATCCAGCAGCAATTATTGCTTAAAGGATAGTTTAAACTCCGTAACATGGCATGATACTGATAAACATATTAAATGAGAAACATTTACAATAATTGTTCCATATCTTAGTTTTTATTAAAACACTCCTATGAGAAAGGTAGGTGTCAAATATTCTCCCCAAATTGTAAACTGATGAAACACAGCTGAATTACTTTCCAAAGATATCCAGGAATTAGACAATGGAGCCAAGAACAAATTATATTTCAGAGTCTCCTAGTTTACTCTATAACAATTTTAAAGAATCTTTTATCTTTATATCAGCTTTGACACATATAATAGGCACTCTGACATGTACCACACATTCCCACATGCATACTAATAACTTATCCTATTGCTGATTCTTTACAAAGTATCTCTTTTCTATACCACTCATGACATCATATTAGACTATGCTTGTGACTGAGGGGTAATGTAGTATCAAGGATATGAATGCTTGCAATAGCCCAGCTGTGGAATCAACCTGTGTCCATCAACAGATGAATGGGTAAAGAAATGTGGTATATATTCAAAATGGAATACCATTCCTCCTTAAAAAAGTAGAAAATTCTGTCCTTTGTAACAGACAACATGAATGAACCTAGAAGACATTATGCTAAATGAAATAAGACAGGCACAAAAAGATGAATACCACATGTTCTCACCTATATGTGGAATCCAAAGCGATAGAACTCAGAAGCAGAGACTAGAATGGTGTAGGAGGAGGTTGGTCAGACGGTACAAAGTTGCAGTTGGGAGAAATAAATAATAGTTATTTAAGGTGATGGATATGCTAATTAGCTTGCTTTAATCATTCCACACTGTATATATGCATCATAACATCACTGTGTACCCTATAATTATATACAATTAGAATTTGTCAAAAAAAAAAAAAGGTTAAGAGTGCATGTTTTAAATATATATAGATAGGAATTTGGGTCTACGTTCTGATACCTATATGGCTGTAAGACTCTGGGACAAATTGCGTAACCCTTCATCACCACTTTTTGTTTTGTTTTGTTTTCTTTTTTGAGATAAGGTCTTACTCTGTTTCCCAGGCTGGAGCGCAGTGGTGCAATCATGGTTCACTGAAGCCTGTGCCTTCCAGGCTCAAGTGATCCTCGTACTTCAGTCTCATGCGTAGCTGGGACTAGTGGATGCACCAACATACCTGGCTAATTAAAAAAAAAATTGTATAGACAGAATCTCACTATGTTACCCAGGCTGGTCTCAAACTCTCCTGGGCTCAACTTGTTGTCCCATGTTGGCCTTCCAAAGTGCTGGCATTACTAGCAGGAGCCACCATGCTTGGCCTTTGAACCTCTTTAAGTCCTAATTTTCTTATCTGTAAAAAGGCAAGAATGAAATATAGATCTTAGAGATTTTATGAGAATGGAATAAGATATTTGTAAAGCGCTTAGCACTTTTGACATATAAAAATTGTCCAAAATATGCTTGTTTTAAAATTGTTCTGCTCTAATTTGTTTAGAAATTTATTGTTTAGGGGTTTGAACTCTATTAACGTATTCCTTGCAACACGATCTCCTAATGGATCATGACACAGCAGTGTGTGACGATACCACATTCCAGACAATACATCTTTAAAGTGGTTAACTAGTTGGGGGCGCTGTCAGAAATCTCCCATGCAGTCTGACCTCCTCCAGATTTGGGCAAGCCTGAAAAGCAGGTACAGAGCACAGAGAGCAAGTGACATAGCCTCTCTATCACAGCATCCCCACACTGTTACCAAGTGGAACTGCAGAACAGAATATGAGGGCAAATTGCCGCAGTCAGTGGTTTATCTTCTATAAGGCTTTTGAAAAGAACATTCTCTTGTATTAGGACACCTTTTGGGGCTAATAAATATTATACAAGCATTAAAAACATTTTTGCAATTGCTTATATACTAATTGAAATATTGCCAATTCTAGGATTAATAAGAGCAGTACTCAAAGCTGCTAAAAGCCAAATCTTTGCCATCATCTGGAGCCCATTCAAGTCACTGCTCCTTCTCTTACCAGCTTTATGTTCTTGAGTAACTTACTTGGCATCCCTGAGTCTCTTTACACAGCTGTACAATGGGAATAATAATGGGACCTACTTCATAGATAAGTTGGTTGAAGATTAAATGAAGCAATAGATATAAATCCTTACTACAGTACCTGGCTCATCTTAAGGACTCAAACAATATTAACACTCGTTTTTCTCATATGAAATATTTAACTGGTTTCTTATTTTATTTAATTTGAAATATTCCTATTTTTATATCTAAGTTTATCCTCCCTTCCCTCTCCATACCACACACAGTTTTTCTCATCTCTGGGATTCTAAGAAATTGTGTCTACAGCAGAGAAACCTCACCTGGGATGCAATGGAGCTGGATGACAGAGGACCTAGTGTTTGAGTTTCTCGGAAGAGCCTTAACTGGGACGTTGGTCAGGAAATGTTACCAATGTTATTTGTCATGCTAAAAGGAGATGTGACCAAATAGAAAGGACTATGGGGACCATGAAGGGAGAGTAAATAGGTTCTGGCTGGTTCTGAATTCTGGGATCTCATTAACAGTCATCAGGAGCAGACAAGCTGGTCGTGTTCTAGGGCCTTCCAATTTGTGCCAGAGAAAGGTTCTCAGAGAAAAGTGCCACTTAAGCCTTCCTGTCATGCCTGGGAGTGTCAGAAAGTTGTTTGGTATGACTCAAAGCCTGATTATAGTTTGGCTTGTAGAACCACCATCTGCCTGCATGATTTATCTCAGCCTTTTTAACAGTATGGTTTTAGTTATAACATTGGGATGTTTTTAGGTGTGATAAATGGTAAGAGTAAATTACCCCTTTAGATTAAGAAACATATGTTATGAAGATTAGCATTATCAAGGAGTTTATAATGTATTTTGTTCTTAAGGGAAAATTTTATGGAAATTTTAATCATCAATTACAATTAATTTGAAGTACCACCAAGAGTTGCTTCACTCCCCCCTCTTTCTAAATTAATTAGTGCTGTCCTCATTTTCAATAGAACTGAGTGGCTGCCTTTTGTTCAGCTTGCCTAACAATGCAATTGCAGACCAAACTAGTGCCTGGAAGAATTCACATAGCTGCTTGAAAGTTCAGTAACGTTGCAGGACATTGGACAGAAAACCCATGATGTCTGGGACCTTCAGGAAAGTTGTCAAAAAATGTAACAGAAAATTACGGCCTAAACAGCAGCCTGTTTTTCTTAGCATGGTGCCTCTTCAACATCTCCTAATATATTCATCTTTTCCTTTCACTTATACCTCTCCAACTGCCTCAGAGAAACACACTTATGTATATATACAGGTGCTTTAATATTCATACATCTAACATATTTATCCCTTCTTAAGTCTTCCTCTTTTATATATAAAAAAAGAACAAACTTTAGGCATCAGATGACTATAATGTTAAGTTTTTCTAATGATTTTAAACCCATTACTTGACAATTATGCATTCATTAGTAGTTCAGAAAACTAGCAATTTCACATATAAGAAGTTAATTTCTTAGGTTAACAAAGATTATACAAGGCACAGGGAATGCAAAGAAGCTAAATAAACATTTGTTTCTTTATTGTTGTTGTTGGTTATAATTCAGTCTAAGCTATAAGCCCTATGAAGATGGGAATTGTGTCTGTTTTTTCCACCATTATATTGTCAACACTTAGAACAATGTCCAGTGTATAGAAAGTGTGTGAAGTGAATGATCTCATTGAACACTTACTGTATGTTATGTGCTCAGTTCAGTTCTGAAAAGATGAAGCTTCAGTACTGAATGTGTTTGCAGTCTACAAAATGCTGTGGGAATACAGATGAGGAGCAGTGAACTCTCCTGATGAGGCGATACTGGAAGACACAGGAAATCACATGAAGAGGAACTGAATTTCAAGCTGGGCTTGGACCAGTAAGTAGGAGTTCGCAGATAAAATAGGAGAGAGGGGAGAATATTCTGAACAAAGAGAATAGGATTTAAAAAAGGGATGGAGGTTTGATGGTCCATTTGAGAACCATAAATGAAAAATGTGGCTAGAGTTTAGGTTGTGTGTGAAGGTGTGAGGCAAACAGGGCTTGAAAGGTAGCCAGAGAGTTTGAATTTCATCCAGTAGAGGGAGTCATTTAGGATTACAGTATTGTTATATACTGCCATAGAACAATAACTGAACTCAAAGTGCATAAATGCATGAGAGGTGGGAACCTGGAGCAAGGGCATCCTGTTTGGTAGGTATTGTAAAGGTGCATGAGGGAGAATAGGGGATATGAATTGAGAGACAGCAGACGGGATAGGATGGAGGGGATAGTGGTGGGATAGTTGGGTAGAGCTAATAGGATTTAGCTGCTGAACTAATTGAATGATAAAGGATAGGAGGGAGTTAATTCCATTACTCTCTGGAGTGATGGTTTCTCTCTGGAGTGATGTGTGTACTCAGATGACATTTGTCAAGACAGTAAATGGGAGAGTCGGAATATATTTTGGGAAAATGATGAATTTGATTAGAAAGATATTTATCAATGTTACCAGTTATGATAGTTGTATAGTGATGAACAGGAAGCAATTGGAAAATGGTTTAAGAGCTCAGAAGAAATGTCAGTGCTAGAGACAAAGTCAAGAATGATTTGCTTTAGAAGGGATAGTGGAAGCCTTGGATGAGATCATCAAGGTAAAGCATGCCAGATAAAAGAACAAGAAGACTAAAGCCTGAATCTTGGAAATGTCTGTAGTTGAGGAGGGGTGGAGAAAGGAATCAAGAGGGCACTGTTAAGAAAGAAGCCATGATGTAGTAAAACAAACCAAGGGAGAAAAAATTCACAAAGCAGGAAAAATTAACACTGTCAAATGCTGAAGAAGCCTGGTGACTCACTAGAATTTGTTTGATATTTAAAAATCCACTGGTGTCTTTGGAAACTGTAATTAATTAACGACTGTGGAATTCAAATGACAGGGCCAGGGAGTTAAGAAGCGACTATGAGGAGAGGAATGAAAGCAGTGAGCATTTTACCTACTCTATGACAATGTTAATAATGAAGGGAAAGGAAGACCCGCTGGGAACTTGGTGAAGTAGCCATGTCTGGGAAGGTTTTTATCAAGACAAAGAGAAAAGTGGTCTAGGAAAAATAGTCATGGGAAAAGAAAGGATTGAAGGTCACAGAGAGAAAACATTACTCACGGACCAATCCAGAAAAATGGAAGAAGAAAATGGGGTCTTTTACTTAGGCTTTAAAATGATTAAATTCATTCTCTCGCTGTTGTCAGATGATGGAAATTGTGAGTTCTCTGAGGTCTAGAAACAATAAAGCTTTCCCAGGGAATATTTATTAGCTGTACTTATTAAATAATATTAAGGTATGTTATTAAGAATATTTATTTTTATTTATTTATTTGAGATGGGTCTCACTCTGTTGCCCAGGCTGGAGTGCAGCGGTGTAATCATAGCCCATTTTAATCTTGAACTCCTTGGCTTAAGTGAGCCTCCCGCATCAGCCTCCTGAGTAGCTGGGACTACAGGCGTGTGCCACCATACCCAGCTAATTTCTTTGTTTTTTGTAGAGACAAGGTCTCATGATGTTGTCAGGCTAGTTTTGAAGGAATATTTGTTAAGCCTCACACCATTTTGAAGATTTTCTTTTTTAGGGCTGAAACCCCAGGATACATGGAAATACAAAGTGAGTCTGGCCTGAACTGAGAAGTGGTCAGCCAGGACTCTGCCCTGCATGTCTGCAGAATGGGCACCACTGCTTTGGCTGCCTTTCCTTAGCCTTCAGCATAACCATTCCATTAGTTAAATTAAGGAAAGCAATTATTTGTAATACAGTATATTTAACTTGGATGTACATTAGAAGAAAGCTCATTTTTGGTTATAATGTGGTTGTAAAAACTTTACTCATGTGCAGTGGGCAATCTGTGGGCTGAAATATTAAAACCCTGAACGTATTTCTTCTGGTTCTGTGTGCTGTGCTTGACATGGTAACCCTGCAGCATGAATGAAGACTGCAGTTGAACAGTTAGCCACTGAACCAATAAATACATGCATTCAGCATGCAGGCAATGGTGAAGCACAGAGTATTGTCCCGTCCATCATTCTTCCTGGAAAAAGCAAGCAAACGTAAGTGGAAGACATTTGCATTTGGTGAATGTGTTTGGTTGTAGAGGACTTGTGAGCTCAAGATGCTAATGGTTTTGGCAATACGCAGATAAGGAATGTGTTTAGACAGAATTATCTGCTGAGCTGTTACATGACCTTCATATTGGATTAAGCTTTGTTTTTCAGAGCAACCATCGATTTCTCATGAAGTAGAAGTATATTTCATGATTGTTCTTTAAATGGGCTCTTTATAAAAGTAATGACTATGAGTAATTAAAATATCTGGTGACTATCAAAACCATCAGGGCAGTAGCTTCTTCAAACAAAAGAGAGAAGCCTAAAAAAGTACAATTTTTTTTCACTTCTAAGCCAAAGGGAGAGTTTCAGATTTACAAAGTGAAGTCTTTGGCTGTTGGAACAAATTTGGTATTGCCTAAGTTGCTAAGTGAAGACTGTCCTGAAGCAGAAGAGGAAGGAAATAATGGTTTGCTAAGATATTTTGAATTTGTTTAAAACAAAAGTGTGCAATATTTCTGAAAGTAACCCAAGGAGAAAATCAGTAAGATATAAAATCAATAATATAGGGTTCTCAGTTGTTTTTCTCAGCATACCTTCTACGGGGCTGGGCTCTCATTTCTGACTCTGTTAGACATGGCTTGTTAGCTACAGCAGTACAGGGCATACTGGGAAAGAATTTTGTCCTAAAACTAGGACATCTTTGGAGATGGACAGAACTGTTTGTAACAAACCTAAGATCTAAGCCGAAAGACAAAACAGGGTATTAGAACAATAAGTCCTGGATATCTGAAGGCTGTGTCCTCTTGCTCTTTTCGTCCCCAAGATATTGCATAATTCCCAGCATATGGAATTCACTCAAAAATTATTTGTTGACAAAATGAAGACCAGGTAAAGAATGATTCTACAGAAAAATACACTGTAATAATGGGGACATCCAGGGATAGAAGTGTTCAGACATTCAGGCAATTGGCACTGGGAAAAGTCTGTTAGGAAACAATGAGAGAGGAACATAGGTAGGGGTTCAGAGTCAGGATCTAAGTCCCAAGAGAACAGGACTAGGGCTAGTCCTTTAGGTGCTGATAATGTAGGAAAGTTGCCAAAGCAAAATCCAAGTGTAAAGGATAAGACAAAATGTCATTTATCGAGCCTGCATGACTAAATCATTCTTCTGTTCATTTATTCATTCAACAGTTTATTATTGAGTGTCTTCCCTGTGCCAGGTGCACCACTAGATGCTAGGAATAAAACAAAAAGAGACAAAGATTCCTGTTCTTATGTGGCTAATAGTAAGAAGAGACAGAAAATCAAGAAAAAAAAGGAATTAAAATACAGAGTTTCGAGATGACATTAAATACTTTACAGAAAAATAAAGCAAGAAAAGGAAATAGTAAGTATTGGACATTATCACTAAGGTGACATTTGAATAAAAACAAACAAAAAAAGATAATGGAGTGATCCCCAGAGATATTTCAGGGAGGAGTAGCTTAGAAGAAAGAGGCAGATGGAACGGCAGGTGCAAAGGCCCTGGGGCTCTGAGGCTGGAGTGGATCAGAAATTTTCCAGAAAGCAGGGGGCCTCGTGTAGCTTGTAGAAAGTGATCAAGTAGGCAAGCGACAGGAGATGAAATCAGAGAGGCAAGGGGAGGAGAAGAATACAGGCAGATCCTGTAGGACTTTGTGGGATTGGACTAGACGTGCTGAAATCTGGCCTGTCTATAATCAGAACTGTTTTTCAAGATCCAGGTCAGGCAAAGCCTACTGGGATGGGTTTGATAAAAAGTACTTCTTGTGAACTGTGAAGAGGTTGAGAACCACGTGGGTGCTATCAGCTAATCCTCAGGAAAAAAATGCTCAGGAAGCAAAATGTGTCATCAGCACCCTCAGCTTCTTCTGGGGACGTTTCCCATTTCACTGTGCCCAACCCTTAGAGGAACACACTTATGTCCTATTTCCATAGAATTTAATTTTCAGTGAAAAACTAAAGTATTAGCATTTCTGGCTTAATATCAACCAAGGTTATTTAAATTATAATTTGGCCAGACTACAAAGTCCTCAATATCTAACGTAACATAATGATGGAATGAGAAACATTGAGTGGACATGCTCTGGCGTGGAACTGGTTATCTTTAGCTGGTTTTCCACTGGCAACTCCTTGTATGCACAGTAGCTGATGTCTAAACACAGTTCCTGTTTTTATAGTTACTCCCTCTGTATATGTAGATGTATGTAGTTTGTTACATACACAGTTAACTATGTGTGTTGAAGTAAAATTCCTAGTGTAATTTAGCCTTTAAGTAAGTATAATAAAACAAAATAAAATCTGAATTTAAGAAATATAAATGAGGCCAGGCACGATGGCTCACACCTGTAATCCCAGCACTTTGGGAGGCCCAGGCGGGAGATCATTTGAGGTCAGGAGACCAGCCTGGCCAACGTGATGAAACCCCATCACCACTAAAGTTAACAAAAATCAGCTGGGTGTGGTGGCACACGACTGTAATCCCAGCACTTTGGGAGGCCCAGGCGGGAGATTGCTTGAGATTAGGAGTTTGAGAGCAGCCTGGCCAACGTGATGAAACCCCATCACCACTAAAGATAACAAAAATCAGCTGGGTGTGGTGGCACACGACTGTAATCCCAGCTACTCAGGAGGCTGAAGCAGGAGAATCACTTGAACCAAGGAGGCAGAGGTGGCAGTGAGCCGAGATCATGCCACTGCACTCCAGCTGGGGTGACAGAGCCAGACTCTGTCAAAAAAAAAAAAAAAAAACAAAAAGAAAAGAAAAGAAAGAAAGAAATGTAAGTGTCCTCCAGCATTCTAATTCTGGGTCATCCGTTCCTCTCCATTATCCGTTTATTAAACCAGTTGCCCAGCAGTATCTGACCCGTATGTAACTGCTAGGGAAAGGACAAAGGGAATTTACAGAAACAGAGACCCAGTGGAGACATTTATGGACTAACTTCTATTTGCATAAAGTTACTGGATTTGTTCATTTTTAATTATTTTAAAAAGCTGAGAGGCCGCTATTCCAGCAGGGATGGATGCCTGGTTCTTCAGATACATTAAGTAGCAAGGGAGTGATATAAAGAATGCATATTGTTTTATCCTTTTTTTTTTTTTTCCTGGGAAACAGGACCTCTTGAGTCGAGGGGACTCAGAACTCTCTAGGAATTTCGTTCTATTCTACTTCATATTCATCATAAGCTAAACCTATGCGTCCATGAGTGTAAAATCGGTTGTTCAGCCACTGCTTAGCACAGCTAGTTTATCAAACAGGGTATTGTGGAGTCTAAATAGAAACAAAAAGCTTATTGATTTGGACAATTCTCTTGAGAGCTCAGTGAATTTACTGTGATTTTTTTTTTTTTAATGCAGAAAAGAACCAGATTAGTACCTGATAACAGATCAGCACATTTGTAAATGCTGAATGCTGAGTTGTAGGCAACATGTGATTGAATGCAGAATTCCTAATTATTTTGCTTTATTGTGTTTGCTGCAAGACCAGGGATGGGGAATGAGGTTCTGATCTCTTCTGCAGGGGCCTAGCATAGCTATCGGAGAGGCAGAGATGGGCCAAACCCTGAGGTGCACTCCAGACCCAAACAAGGCTGATTTCAGCGGTTGCTGAGAAGCTGTGCACGATAGGTGTCAGAGCTAAATGTGTACACTCAGAGAAGAAGGCGGAGGATGGAGGGCACAGGTGCTCTGGCGAGTAACCTGTACTTGAGATGACAGGTGTCCCTATTACCCCTGGGGCAAGATTTTAATTCCAGGGTGGGGGGGAGGTAGTGGGGAAGATTAATCCATACTTGGGGAGGAAAGGGTTGCTGTGGCGATTCTTCAGGAGGTAAGCGTCAAGGCAACTATTTCCCTGAATTATCAGGTTGAAAATAAGGAAAACTTAAGTGATAATGAGATTAAGATCTAGTCCCTCAGAGGCAAGAGGAGATTTGTTTCCTTGGAGGTGAGTTGTACCAACCAGCTGTGTAAAGCGATACTTTTTGTTTGCTATAAAGACAAAACAAGACACACACACACACACACACACACACACACTTTATTGATGCATGATGTATACACAGAAAAGTGCATATGTCATAAGCATACAGTGTGAGGAATATTTACAAACAGAGTCACTTGTATAACCGGTACTCAGACCAAGAAACAATATTATCAACCAAACACCTCATAGCATCTATTAGTTTTACCTGCTTTGGTATTTTATGTAAACAGCATCATGCAGTATGTAATCTTTCATGCTTGGCGCCTTTCACTCAATGTTATCTTTGTAGGATCTATTCATATTTTTGCATGTTGTTATTATTTCTATAGAGTATTCTGTTGTATGAATAGCACCATTTTTATATCCCTTCTACTCTTTATGGACATTTGGGTGGTTTCTAATCTTTAATTACCCTAAATAGCGTTCCCACGAGCATTCTTTTGGTGAATATGCTTACACATTTCTGTTGGGTATAAGCCCAGAAGTGGAGATGCTAGCTCGTGAGGGATATGATCTTCAGCTTTGGTAGACGCTGCCAGTTTTCCAAAGTGTGGTTGTACCAATTTTTGTATGCCCCTAATTTTTTTTTTAAATGTGAGTGGCACAAAAATGTTCACTTTGCTCTCGTCTGAAGTACTTCCTTACTTCCTTCTTGTCTCAAAGTGTCTTGTCTTAAAGTTTTGGGTAACAACAAGGCTTTCTGCCAAGTCTCAAGAAGTTTAAGCCATAGAATTTTTAAAAAGGGGGAAATTAGGGGATAAGTCTGAGCAATAAAAATAAAATTACAGGAGGTTATTATGCAAGACTGGGCCCCCAAGTATCTTTAGCTCTTATTTTCTTCCCCAAGTATCAGCCCTTTATTTAACTCTTGGGCCCCACTTGAGAATTTGACTATAGTCCTTGTTTTTGCAAAAACTCCCACTATCCTCGGGTTCCTACACAAAGTCAGGTTGTAGAGGATGGATCTCAGAGTTCCCAGTACATTGGGAGTTGTGTTAGACTATTCTCACACTGCTCTAAAGAACTACCTGAGACTGGGTAATTTATGGAGCAAAGAGGTTTAATTGACTCAGTTCCACAGGCTCAACAGGAAGCAGATGTTTTCATAAACAGATTCTCACTGTCAGCTTTTCAGTCAACATTTTGCTATTTCCCATAAATTTCAAGGCCCCAGGGGGAATTTAATTTATATTTTTTGTTAACTGTAACTCTGTTTATGTGAGATTTACGTTCTTCTTAAAACAAAAACAAAAACAAAAAATAACTGTTAGAATCAATGGTTAAAATATGCTCTTAAAGATAAGCCATGGAACTTTCACTGTCCTTTATATGTTAAGGACTTGAATTAAGAAAAGAATCACAGATAGAATATTTTACCTTAGGGAGTTTATATCTAGCTGGTGTATGGTTTTCTTCAGAATTCTTCAGTTTCGTTGATGGAAACCTAATTAAAACAGACTTAAAGAAACTAGAAAATTGATCATTCAGTTCCTGCCAACATCTCGGCTCCTAACATTTCCACATTCCATTCCCACTGGCTTGACTGCTTATTTTCAGCACCCTTTTGGCCTGTAAGCTCTTTCTGGCCTTATGTAGGGGAGAAAGGTTGGAAGTGCTCTAGAATTAACAATCAGGAGTGCCCATCTACCAGCGACAGGGGTTGGTGAACAAATACCCAGCTTCCTTGTCTCTCAGGCAGGATGATAATGGAAGTATGTGCTCTGTACCAGGTCCTAGAGTTTCCTATTGAGATTAAGCTCAAGTTACCCAACATGATACTTTGCTTGGTAATACACACTTTATTAGCTTTTTTCTTTTCTTTACCTTACTTCTCTACTGCCCTAATAGTATTTTATGACATCAATACCTAAATAAACAAACTACTTGCACTATAAGCCTCATCTCAAGAACTACTTCTGGTGATAAAAAAATCAGGTGCCACATGCAGGCTTAGAAAACAAAACAAAACAAAACAAAAACCCAACTACTTCTGAGTGAACTCACATTAAAACAACTGGCTTTTCTAAAAGAAAGAAGTGCAAAGTAAATTTCAGTCACCCGTAAATCCAGGGGCTTAAGTGATGTCATTGAGAGTGCATTTCCTTTGTTTGTCTCTTCAGTTTTTTATCTTAGAGTTATTATCACCCATTGGCTTCTATTAAGATTGCCACTGGCCCAGTGGCCCAAGATGATTGCCATGGCCCAGCTGTAGACCATATTCTCTCAGCATCACCACCTCCAAAAGAGCTATTCTTCTCTGGTTTTTCTGATGGAAAGGGCTATGACTTCACTGGTCTGAATTTCGTTCATGTCTAGCTTTAATCCAATCAATATGTGAAGAGGGATGGAATATACTGACTGGAATATATCTGGGTCAAATATCTAATCCTGGAACTAGGGTTGGGCTAAGCCCATCCACATCACATCTCTGCAAATAAAGGACATTCGCTTTTTCCAAGGGATAATTAGGTTGCTGCTTACAGAAAAAAGGATGCTAGAAAGATAAACACTCTAAAGAAGCAAGATATTTATGTTCAAGATATTTACCTACAGCGGTGCAAGGCAAGTGTGGGTATCAAATAAGTGATGAAAGCATTTGTGATATAGGCAGAATTATCATCCAGGAATTAAGAATGGCACCAGGAAGAGAAAAAGGAGAAAATGTTAATTCTTAATTCATCAATGGTCTCCATCTGTGAAACATGACTAATGTTATTCTAAAACATGTAACTACCGTCAGTTGAAGTTAGGCATAGGAAAACTCCACCAAAGTGGCCAGTAGCTTGCTGTAGTCCTCTGATAGGATGGCTATTAATATACATTTTGTAGCATAAGACAGAGTACAGGGACCAATTAGTATAGTAAAAAGAAATGGATAAAGAGCGCTTTTATGGTCTTCTCTAGTACCATTTAGTACCATTTTATTCATAGTGATCATTTTTATTTGAAGCATAGAATAGCTACGAACAGAAGATTATAAAATATCAAATTGTAGTACAGAGTGTTCATATTTTCTACCAATATTCCTGTATAGCCTCTGTGTGTGCAGTGAAGACACAGGTATATTGAAAGAGGAAAGAATTTGGAGTTGGACAGACTTGGGTTCAAATCATGGCTTTGTGATTTACAAACAGGATTTGCAGCATTCTTCAGATCTCTCAACATCAGTTTCCTCACTTGTAAGAATGAAATGATTTTATAATACCTCTCTCACGAACTTGTGGGGATTAAATGAGATAATAAGTAAATGAACTGCCCTTAGTATAATGTGATTATAATGATGGACACTGATAATTTTAAGAAAGAAAAATGTTGGCCAAAGGAGAATAACAGGTAAAAAATAGTAATTAAATAATACAGTTTCAACAGATTCCATAAAAATTTGGCTGTTATCTTCAAAAATATTTTTAAGCAAGGAGAGACCATAGAAGCCTAATTCAGTTCAGGGCGTTGGTATATCCCACCAGTCCAAATCAGTTTGACAATTCATTTTCTACTTTGCAGTAAGTAAAAGGAAAAAGAATGATTAACTTTTGTTCAAAAAGAAACAAAACATGTTCTCACTTACATGTCAGAGTTAAAAAATTTGATCATGGACAACTATGCAAAGAACTTCCCCCATATATCTTTGTGGGAAAATCAAGTAATCCTTTGCTTCTCTGTCCCTCTTGGGCATAGGAAATATGCTTTTGGTGGCACTGGGCCATTTTACTTTATTGCTTATTAGGAAGAAAACAGATGGAAATTTTCTGAGGAATTCTGATTGTCCTTTTCATAGTTAAAACATGGTTGTGGTCTATTTTTTCTCAAATATCTGTTACATATATTAAGTAAGTTCATCGTTTTAAGAATAGATAGACAAAGTCATTCAGAAAGACTGACAATAAGAGGAAGAGCAAAGGCAACCTATATAAATGCAAACAAAAAGAAAGCAAGAGTCATCCTTTTTTGGTGTTTGATTTTATCTTTTTAAAAATTTGTACAAATTTCTGGGTACATGTGAAATTTCATTACATATGTATAATGCATAGTGATGAAGTCAGAGTATTCAGGGTGTCCGTTACCCAAGTACAATACATTTTTGTTTAACTATAGTCACCCTACTCTGCTGTCAAACAACGAGTATATTCCTTCTATTTGTATGTTTGTATACCCTTTAACCCACTGCTCTTCATCCTTCTTCTCCACTATTCACCCTTCCTAGTCTCTGTTATCTACCTTTCCACTCTCCACCCTCATATGATCAAATTTTTTAACTCTGACATGTAAGTGAGAACATGTGATACGTCTTTTCATGCCTGGCTTCTTTCACTTAAGATAATGATCTTCCATTCATGTTGCTTTAAATGACATGATTTCGTTCTTTTTTTTATGACTGAATAAAGTATTTCGTTGTGTATATATACATTTTCTTTATCCAATCATCTCTTGATGGATACTTAGGTTGATTTTGCAACTTTGCTATTGTGAATAATTCGGCAATAAACATGTGAGTGCAGGTATCCCTTTGATACATTGATTTTGTAGATATGAGTAGTGAGATTGCTGGATCAAATGGTAATTCTACCTTCAGATTTTTAAGAAATCTTCATAGTGTTAACTACAGGGGATGACTAGTTACATTCCCACCAACAGTGTATAAAGTTCCCTTTTCTGTGCATCCTCGCCAAGATATGTTATTTTTTAATCTTTTTAAGGATAGCCATTCTGACTGGGGTAAGATGGCATCCCACTGTGGTTTTGATTTGCATTTTTCTGATGACAAGAAATGTTGAGTATTTTTTTAATGTACCTGTTGGCTATTTATATGTCTTATTTTGAGAAATGTCTATTCATTTCCTTTGCCCACTTTTTAATGGGATTTGTTGTTGTTGTTGTTGTTGAGGTGTTTTCATTCCTTGTATATTCTGAACATTAGTCCCTTGCTGGTTGAATAGTTTGCAAATAGTCCATTCCATTCAACAGGTTGTCCCTTTACTCTGTTGATTATTTCTTTTGCTGTGTGAAAACTTTTTAGTTTAATTAAGTCCTATTTGCCTTTTTTGTTGTTGTTGCCTGTGCTTTTGAGGTCTTAGTCATAAATTGTTTGCCTAGACCAATGTCCAGGAGAGATTTCTTCAGATTTTCTTCTAGTATTTTTATATTTTCATGTCTTACATTTAAGTCTATAGCTCATTTTGAGTTTATTCTTGTTTATGGTAAGAGATAGGGGTCTAGTTTCATTCTTTGGAATGTGGCTATCCAATTTTCCTAGCATCATTTTTTGAAAATTTGGTCCTTTTCCAAATGTAAGTTCTTGTGGGCTTTGTCAAAAAGCAGTTGGCTATAAATAAGTGAGTTTATTTCTGTATTCTGTATTTTGTTCCATTGCTTTATGTGTCTGTTTTTATGCTGTTTTGGTTACTACAGCCTTGCAATACATTTTGAAGTCAAATAATATGATGCCTCCAGCTTTGTTCTTTTTGTTCAGTATTGCTTTGGTGATACAGGCTCTTTTTTGGTTCCGTATGAATTTTAGGATTGTTTTCCTAATTCTGGGAAAAATTATGTTGGTATTTTGACAAGCATTGAATTAAATCTGTAGATTGCTTTGTGCAATATGATCATTTTAATGACATTGATTCTTGATGCATAGCATGGGATATTTTTCCATTTGTTTGTGTTTCTCTCATCATTGTTTTTAAGTTTTCCTTGTAGAGGTCTTTCACCTCCTTGGTTACATTTATTCCTAGGTATTTTTTTTTATGGCTATTGTAATGGGCTTTTCTTCTTGTTTTCTTTCTCAGTTAAATCATTATTGGTGTAAAAAATGCTACTGATTTCTGGTAGGTTGATTTCGTATCCTGCAACTTTACTGAATTTGTTTATCAATTCTAAGAGTTTTTTGGTAGAGTCTTTAGGTTTTTCTAAGTACAAGATTGTGTCATCAGCAAAGTGGGACAATTAGACTACCACTTTTCCAATTTGGATGCTCTTTACTTCTTTCTGCTGCTTGATTGCTCTGGCTAGGACTTCCAGTACTATGTAAACCAGGAGTGGTAAAAGTGGGTATCATCATCTTGTTTCAGTTCTTACAGGAAACGCTTTCAACTTTTTCTCATTCAGTACAATGTTAGCTATGGGGTTTCCATATATATCTGCTATTAATTTGAGTTATGTCCCTTCCATGCCTAGTTTATTGAAGGCTTTTATCTTGAAGGGATATTTAATTTTATCAAATGCCTATTTGCTTCTATTGAGGTGAGCATATGGTTTTCATCCTTCATTCTGTTGATGTAATGTATCATGTTTATTGATTTGCATATGTTGAATCATCCTTGCATCCCTGGCACAAGTCCCATTTGATTGTGGTATATTATGTTTTTGATGTGCTGTTGGATTCAGTTTGCTAGTATTTTGCTGAGGATTTTTGTACATCAGGCTCTAGGTTTTCCAGTTGGTCAGTGTATAGTTGTCCATAGTAGTCTTTCACAACTTTTGTACTTTCATGGTATCAGTTGTAATGTCTCCTTTTTCACTTCTGACTTTCTTTATTTGGCTGTTCTCTCTTCTTTTCTTGGTTAAGCTATCTAGTGGTATATCAATTTTGTTTATCTTTCTGAAGAAGCAATTTTTTGTTTCATTGTTCTTTTGTATTGTTTGTAGTCTTTATTTCATTTAGTTCTGCCTTGATCTTTATTATTTGCATTCTTCGGCTAAATTGGATTTCATTTGTTCCTGCTTTTCTAGTTCCTTGAGGTGAACTATTAGATTGTTCATTCGTAATCTTTCTACTTTTTTCGATGTAGGCATTTAATACTACAAACATCCCTCTTAGTATTACTTTTGCTGTATCCCACAGACTTTGGTATAGTATTTCTCTTTTCATTTGTTTCAAAAAATTTTTTGATTTCCATTTTCATTTCTTCATTGACCCATGCTTCATTCAGGAGCATGTTGTTTAATTTCTATGTATTTGTATAGTTTCCAAAGTTCTTGGTATTAATTTTTAGTTTTATTCAATTATGGTCTGAGAAGATACTTAATATGATTTTGATTTCTAAAAATTTGTTGGGGCTTCTTTTGCAGCCTAACATATGGTCAATCGAGGGAAATGTTCTATATCCTGATGAAAAGAAAGTATATACTGCAGTTGTTGGATAGAATTTCTGTAAATGTCTGTTATGTACATTTGGTCTGAAGTCCAGTTTAAATCCAATGTTTCTTTGTTGATTTTCCTTCTAGATGATCTGTCTAATGCTGAGAGTAGGATGTTGAAGTCCCCCACTATTAATGTATTTTGGTCTATCTCTGTCTTTAGATCCATATAAATCTGAGTACTCCAGTGTTGGGTGCATATTTATTTACAACTGTTATGTCCTCTTGCTGGATTGATCCCTTTATCATTATATAATGACCTTCTTGTCTTTTTAATTGTTATTGACTTAGTCTTTTTTGATCTTGAGCTACTCCTGCTTGCTTTTGGTTTCCATTGGCACAGATTGTCTTTTTCCATTCCTTTACTTTCAGTCTATATATGTCTTTACTGGGAAGTGAATTTTTTTGTAAGCAATCTATTGTTGGATCACTTTTTAAAAATTCATTCAGCCATTCTGTATCTTTTAAGCAGGGAGAATTTAATTCTTCACATTTAAAGTTATAATTGATATGTGAGGCTAACAATTATCACATTGTTAATTATTTTCTGGTTGCGTTTTATATTCTCTATTTCTTTCTTTTTCTCTTATTGTTAGTCTTTATGATTTGGTAGATTTCGGTGGTGGTATCATTTGAATCTGTTATCTTCCTCCTTTGTGTGATTGCTTTACCAATGAGTTTTATACTATCATGTGTCTTCATGATGGTAAATGTCATCCTTGCACTTCCAGGTTTAGAACTCCCATGAGCATTTCTTGTAGGCCAGTCTAGTGGTAACAGATTCCCTCAGTATTTCTCCTTCATTTAAGAAGAATAATTTTTCTAGACACAGTATTCTTTGTTGATGGGGTACATTTTTTTTCAGCACTTTGAATATGTATATTATCCCATTCTCTTCCAGCCTGTTAGGTTTCTGCTGAGAAATCCACATTAATCTGTTAAGGTTTCTTTAGATGTGCCTAGACACTTTTAATACTTTTAGGACTAACTCTTTATCTTTGACTTCATACAATCTGACTATAATGTACTGTGAAGAAGACCTTTTTGCATTATATCTTTCTGGGAAGTACTGAGCCTCTTACATCTGTATATCTAAATCTCCTGCTAGATTTGGGAGTTTTCATCTATTATTTCATTAAATAAATATTCTAACCCTTTCATTCTCTCTTTTTTTCTCAGGGATACCACTAATTTGACTGTTTGGCTGCTTTACGTTGTTCCTAGGGTCACAAAAGTTTTGCTCATTCTTTAGAATTTTTTTTTTTCCTTTATTTTTGCCTGACAGGATTATTTCAAAATATTCAAGTTCCAAGATTCTTTCTTCTGCTTGATCTAGTCTATTGTTCAAGCTTTCAAATGTATTTTGTATTTCATTAAATGAATTCTTCAGTTCCAGAATTTGTGATTGTTCTTTTACAAAATATCTATCTTTTTGATAAATTTCTCATTAACACCCTGAATTGTTTTTCTGATTTCTTTGTATTGGTTTGCAGAATTCTCTCGTATTGCACTAAACTTTAAAATCAGTATTTTGAATTCCTTAACTGGAATTTCATTTTGATTGGGATCTCTTGCTGGAGAATTATTGTATTCCCTTGATATAATCATAGAAGTTTTCTATGTTTTTACATTGATATCTGCACATCTGGTGTAACAGTTGCTTCTTTTAATTTTTTGAAATTGCTTTTATAGTAGAAGACCTTTTCCTGAAGATATGTGTGTGTGTGTGTATATATATATATATATATTTTATATATATATAAGTAAACAAAGTTGGTGGATACAGAACTTTGGCTCTGACTACTGCCTGCAGTAGTGTGATCTTCAGCTGTAAACAGATTTAGTAGTATTTGTGATTTCCTCTTTGGCTTAAGGTATGGCTATGAGTAGAGGCTGTGGTGAAATTTTGCTGGGGACTAGAATGCCAGATGGACTACTCTTTTGGCCCCAGTGGTGGAGATAGTGGACTGAGCATGCCTGTTTGGGGACCTGAGAGACACTGGCACCAGTGTTAGTGAGGTGGGTCTAGAAGGTCAAGTTTTTGGGCCCCCAAGTGGCTTGCTTAGATACTAGTAGTGGCAGCAGTGGACTGGGCATGTGGGTGTGTTCTTGGGCCCCTGAGCAACTGGGGTGATGGCAGTAGTTATGGTAGAGAAACCTATTGGAACCCAAGTAGTCCATGCTGGTGTTGGTAGTTGCTACAACAGATTGAGCTGACCAGTCTTCTGGCTCACTGGTGGTACATGTGGATGAGTTCCAGCTGTGGTAGTATAGTTAGGTTGGGCCAGCCTGACCTGAGACTCCAGCAGGAGTAATCAGGTGCCAATGATGGCAGACTGGACTGAGATGGGTAATTCCCTGAATGGCATGCTCTAGTGCTGAGGAGATGGAACTGGGCTGGTAGTCTGGTTGTCAGGCCCCCTGAGAGTACATTCAGGCACTGACTGTGGTAGGCAGAGGTGAGGCTACTGGCAGAATCCTCAGATCCGGGCACTGGTGGCTGCACTGCAGTTCTGCCCCCAAGGAGGACAGTGCCCCTCTCAGCTGAAGCAGTGTGGGTAGGTAGCTATGGGGAGTTTGTCTTGATTCCACAGCAGCCCACAGCAGCAGCAGTGGGATTTGTCCTTAAGGTATGTGGCAATACCTGATCTCTCCTCTCCCTTTTTGGCTTGGTTGCAATAGTGGCAATGTCAGCCTGCCCCCAGGGTAGGATTCAGACCTTCAGAGCTTAGATCTTCAGAACGGCACCAAGCTGCAGCTGCTCTGGGCTTGGATGCTTGTGGGACTCCATGTAAGTTTCTTCTCTGGAGCAGTGTCTCCATGTAGTCTCTAGGCAGCTCCCTATGTTAGTCTCGAGGTCCACATGGGCAAACATTGGCAGGAGTGTGGAGCCCTGGAAGTTTGGTTTCTCTCTCACTCTTTCCTCACATCTGGGAGCTTCTTACCGCTTTCCCAGCTGGTCCTAGTAAAGCAGACTGCCTTGCATCTCTCTCCTTGCTTTTGGTACTTTCTGTCACTCTGTTGAATCCCAGTATTCACTGTTAGATGATCTATTCAAAGCTTGGATATCTGCTTCCTATTTTTATTCCTCTCTGTGGAAGAGGTATCTAGTCAGCTATTTTGAACCAGTCTCCAAGGATTGTCGTCTTAATATCAGTCATATCTGAATTTAGAGCAAATGAATTAAATAAGACAATGAAGAGAATTTGATGGTGATAAACATTTTGACCCACAATAAAGAATATATATATGCCAATTAGCATAACATCACATAAATTGTAAGGTAAAAACTACCAGAACTACAAGGAGAAATAGATGGAAACATAGCACGTTCTTCCAGGACATGATTGATCAAGTCATGAACATATAAATAGGATATGAAAAAACCTATGAATTTTGGGAGGCCAAGGTGGGTGGATCACTTGAGGTTGGAAGTTCAAGACCAGCCCAGTCAATGTGGTGAAACCCCATCTCTACTAAAAATATAAAAATTTGCCAGATGTGGTGGTGCATGCCTGTAATCCCAGCTACTTGTGAGGCTGAGGCATGAGAATCGCTTGAACCCGAGAGATGGAGGTTGCAGTGAGCTGACATCATGCCAGCCTGGATGGCAGAGTGAAATCTTATCTTTAAAAAACAACAAAAAAAGAACCCTCAAACCTTAGGAGGTAGGGATTTATTTTTATTTACTTATTTTTCTACAGGGAGAATAAACTGTTACAGTCTATCTTTGCCTCAATGATTTTCAATGCCTACTCTGTCATAAGTCAGGTTTCCATATGTGTAGGTCTGTTTCCTGGGCTCTCTGTTCTAACCTATATAAATATAAAAAGATACCCAACCTTATTAGTCATAAAAATGCAAATTAAAGTCATTTCATATTCACCACGTTGGCAAAATTAAGAAAGCAGATAATATCAAATGTTTACAGATATGAAACAATAGAGATGTTCACCCATTGCTGGTGAGAACGTATACTCAAAAATATTTAGAATAGTTTGGCATTACCTAGTAAATTTGAACTCTCTGACCCAGTAATTCAATTTCTAGGCATGTTCCTCAGAGGAATTCTTCAACATGTATATAAGGGGACATGTACAAGAATGTTCACAACAGCATTGTTTGTAAACTAAAAACCTGGAAACAAACCAAATACTTGTCATCGATAGCCCAAATATGTAACTTATATTGTATTCATATAATGAAAGATACTCAACAGTGAAACTGAATTAACTTCAGTTATATGCTCCAATGTGGAGAAATGTCAAAAATATACCAGAGTGAAATAAGCAGTCTCTGAACAATATATGAAGTATGAATAATAGATGATTTAGAGACGTACACAGAAGTAATAAAACTATAAAGAAAGGCAAGGGAATGATTAATTCAAAAATTCAAGATGATAGTTTTATCTGCAGGGTGGGTTGGGATAAGGGGGGAATGTATTCAAGGGGTTTCTAAGCTGTATGGTGGGTACATTAAAATTATTTATTCTTTAAACTGTACCTATAAAACCATATCATCTTTCATACATGTTATATGTTTTGTAACAGTATTTTAAAACAAATTACACAATACAATATGATAAATATTACCTAAGAATCATTTCTTAAAAGGTATTATGGAAGAAAATTGGAATAATTAAATAACCAGTTGCTAAGAAAGAAAATCATGGTATACATTGGGCATGTTAAGCCAAAAAGCAGGGAAAAAGAAGCTAAATAGTTTTGTGGTCAGGGCCAGGACACAGTATCCAAGTGATAAACTCAGGACAACAGACTGGACTATCAGAGGACAAATGATCCCTTGGTAGTACTAACAATACACTGGAAATTTTATTACCTAGTTATTGTGTGTATGATCTTCATGAGAAGGAACCCTTATCCTTCTGAGTATACCAATTCATTAAATATCACACCTGCTTTATTCCAACACAGTTTAAAAATAAGTTGTAAGTCCTATGCTTTCAGAATCATTTTCATTGGTTACATTTTTGGTTGACTGCTTTATAGAAAACCACCTTAGATTGTTCCATAAATTTTTCCAAATTATATCATAAAAATTAGTTTTTTCTTATCTTTTCTAGAAATACTTACTTAAATCAAGCTGTGAAGAATCTTGTTTAATTTCTTTATTTACAGAAAGTGACTTTCTCAACATCCCTAAGTTTAGCCATCTATTTTTGGTTCTCAGTTTGCAGTAAGTAATTCAGTTGCTATCCATTCCTTGAGATTGCAGTAAACTTACTTTGATCCATACCAGAAAAACATTTAATTGAAAGAATGTCTTTTCAAGTTAAAAAATAGAAAGTAAACAAATCTCAATTGTTTCTCTTTCTCTCCAAAGACCGTTTAAATTGTAGTACTGAATTAACTTTTTGCAAATAATCTGTATGCCTTAACATTATAAATGAAGAAATGTGTTTAGTTATGCTGTTACTAGTCTACACATCAGTTTCTTTGGGGTTCTTCAATCCAGTGTTGGGAGGATGATGATATGATATAGCAGTTCTATCACTCCCTCCTTTACTTTCCTGACCCTGATCCAAGTCATTTGCCACCAGGCTGTAAATCTGACTTCACTTCTCTTCCACTGAGTTTCTGTGAAAATAGTCCAATTGTATTGGACTAAATTTATGGGCAGTAAGAGTTGCAATGATGCTGGAACCACCCTGGTGGTTCAACCCCAGGCAAGTGTTGATTTCTCAATTTCATTCAGAAGCAGGGCACAAATGCCACCTGTATTCACTGCCAGTTTTTTAGAGCTCATTTTCTGAATTCACTTAGTCATAGCCACTGAGCTTTCTGGGAACTTTTTTTGGGATACAATGGGTAGAGTAAACAACAAGGAATTGGAACAAACCCCACATTCTTATTCTGAGAAAGCCCCTCCTTTATGGCAAAAATTCAAGTATGGTGGGTGGGGTGGGGAGGAGAAAGAAAGAAGTAAATTGTTCAAGGAGCTCTCTACAGTGTTGAAGGAAATTACTTCAGATATTGGCAGAAATCAAGAAATCTTTATCACATTGGGTCCACATAGATACTTCCTTTTCAGTTTAGGATTCAGGCAGTTTGTTTTAAGGAAGAACGTCTCCAGCATCTATACTTAGCAATCTTGCAATAATCCTAGTAATATTGGCATCATCACTCTCCAAGGTCTGTAAGAGAGGTTTGAGTGAATGAAATAATATAGTCTACTGTAAAAAATGACAGCTTTTCATTAGGAATCCCTTCATTTGATGCTGAAAATATGAATAGGTGATTTTAATCCTTAGGGCTATTCACAAATGTCCTATGTGCATAGTATTTGAAAAATAATTAGTAAATTTTTAGTAGAAGTCACATGATGCTGCTGGTAGAAATTCACTCAAAAGAAATAAATGACTCTGATAGTGTATTGCTAGGAAGACTATGTCATGAGTTGATATCATGGGAAAATATAAGCTAAATCTGAAAAATAAATTCTTTTGATTTATAGTTCGTATATGAAAACATCTGGAAGCAGGGTACAGTGGCTCATACCTGTAATCCCAGCACTTCAGGTGGCTGAGGCGGGTGGATCTCTCGAGCTCAGGAGTTCAAGACCAGGCTGGGCAACATGGTGAAACCCCATCTCTACAAAAAAGGCAGAGAAATTAGCTAGATGTTATGGTATGTGCCTGTAGTCCCAGCTACTCTGGGAGGCTAAGATGGGAGGAACTCTTGAGCCCAGGAAGTCAAGGTTGCAGTGAGCCCTGTCATCACGCCAATGCACTCCAGCATGGATGACAGAGCGACAGTCGGTCTTATAAAAACAAACAAACAAACAACAATAAGTAAAATCTGTAAGAGTCTAAAGAAAATCAGGCCATAGATATGTTTAAAAATCATGAAATCGATCCACTTTTCAAGAAACAGACTATCAACTTCCAGGAACAAATCTTGGAATCAATGTCTTAGTTTCCAAAAACTAATTTTTGAAGCTATTGAAATAATGAAGTAAAATTGATTTTAATTTGTACTCTATTAAATAAAAAACAAAAAAGCCAAAATTGACAAATGGGATCTAACTAAACTAAAGAGCTTCTGCACAGCAAAAGAAACTATCATCAGAGTGAACAGGCAATGTACAGAATGGGAGAAAATTTTTGCAATCTATTCATCTGACAAAGGGCTAATATCCAGAATCTACAAGGAAATTACACAAATTTACAAGAAAAAAACAAACAACCCCATCAAAAAGTGAGTGAAGGATATGAACTGACACTTCTCAAGAGAAGATATTTATGCTGCAAACAAACATGAAAAAAAGCTCATCACTGGTCATTAGAGAAATGCAAATCAAAACCACAGTCAGATACCATCTCATGCCAGTTAGAATGGCGATCACCAAAAAGTCAAGAAACAACAGATACTTGAGAGGATGTGGAGAAATAGGAATGCTTTTACACTCTTGGTGGGAGTGTAAATTAGTTCAACCATTGTGGAAGACAGTGTGGAGATTCCTCAAAGATCTAGAACCAGAAATACCATTTGACCCAGCCATCCCATTACTGGGTATATACCCAAAGGATTGTAAATCATTCTACTGTAAAGACACATGCACACGTATGTTTATTGCAGCACTATTCACAATAGCAAAGACTTGGAACCAACTCAAATGCCCATCAATCATAGACTGGATAAGAAAATGTGGCACATGTATACCATGGAATACTATGCAGCCATAAAAAAGAATAAGTTCATGTCCTTTGCAGGGACATGAATGAAGCTGGAAACTATCATCCTCAGCAAGCTAACACAGTAACAGAAAACTAAACACCACATGTTCTCACTCATAGGTGGGAACTGAACAATGAGAACATATGGGCACAAGGAGGGAAACATCACACACTGGGCCCTGTCGAGTGATGGGGGGCAAGGGGAGGGATAGCATTAGGAGAAATACTTAATGTAGATGATGGGTTGATGGGTGCAGCAAACCACCATGGCACATGTAAATCTATGTAACAAATCTACACGTTCTACACATGTATCCCAGAACTTAAGTGTAATAAAAAATTTCTTTTAAAGGATAAGAATATTAGAAACAATAAAATAAAATTGTCAATTTACCTTAACAAAACCAATGCCACATTTACCATCATATGCAAACATACAGAATACCTTAAAGATTCCTGCTTTAAAGTGTTCTTAATTCTTTTTTTTTTTTTTTTTTTTCTGAGACAGAGTCTTGCTTTGTCACCCAGCCTGGAATGCAGTGGCGCCATCTCGGCTCCCTGCAACCTCTGCCTCCCGGGTTTAAGCATCCTCCTGAGTAGCTGGGATTACAGGTGCCTGTCACCATGCCTGGTTAATTTTTTTGTAATTTTAGTAGAGACGGGGTTGCACCATCTTGACCAGGCTGATCTTGAACTCCTGACCTTGTAATTTGCCTGCCTCAGCCTTCCAAAGTGCTGGGATTACAGGCATGAGCCACTGTGCCCGGCCCTTAATTCTCTTTAAATTTAGTTTTCTTGAAAGTTTGTATATGGGGGGGAGTATAAGATATGAAACACTGAGAAAATATTTACTGAATGGTACTTTTACATTCTCTTGGTTCAATAAAATTACTGAAAAACTTGGGTTTTGTTGCTAGAATAGACAGAGAGGTCAAAGAATAGGAAGAAATGAATGTGGGCATAAGGGAGTGGATGTGGTTAGAAAAGAGAAGGGACAATGCTAATTGTGAGCCTGGAGATGCAAATTTGATGAACTGATTATCATTTTTCAAGCTTATTTAAACACATAAAAAGACTGAGTAATTTAAGAACTCCATGGGAACTCCACGATTATTTCTAGTTCCTTCCCAAACTTCCCTTCTCTCTTGATAAATTATACTGTGCACATTCTTTTTAATTTTACTATTTTTAAACATTAACCAAAACTTTAGGGGTGTTTTGACTCTGCAGCTGCAGAGGTAGTTATTGTTCTCGTCCAGCTGAAGTAAGGATGGATACTGAGAGTTCAATTGTGAGGATGATGACCGCTTCTGGCAAGCAGCTTTAGAGAGACCTCCCTGGTTTGTGTGACACAGGACATGTTTTTCTGAACCAAAGGGAAGCAAGTCAAAGTTTTGTTATCTCACCTTTTGAAAAATGGCCTGTAGTGGATGCAGTGATTGAAGCTAAAAGAATGATTGCATATTGAAATAGCTATGGGCTGTTTTCTCTAAAGTCATAGAATAGGGCTAGGGTAGTCATCAGATGGAAATAGAGAAACTGACTTGTGGTGTTGCTATTAAAAAATAAAATAATTTTTTTAATTCAACAACTTCCTGTTGTTACTATAGAATGAGGTAGCTGAAGGGAATCTTAAAAATACCTAATAGTGCATAGGAAGTGGAGGCTTCTTTTACACTTGGGAAGGTAACATGTGTCTTTTTTCCAGAAATGCTAGGAAAAGAAGAAGTGCCCTAAACGTCCCTCGTGTTTTCTAGATTTACTCTTGGCACTGGTATGGAAATGGAAATATCTAATCAACAGCTGTAACCACTTCCCTTTTTGAATCGTGATATTTCAGATAGAGTGGGTAGGAGCAAAAAAGCTCACCTCACACAAGGAGCTACTAAATGGATTTTAAAGTACCAGAAATCCCTTCTTCCCTAAATATCTCTTCTACCAAATGTAAATCCCCTCACGGTATTAACAATGGATTAGATAAGTGCATTGTCTCTATATAGCAGGTTTAAATTCTCTTTCAGTTTATTACAGAATACTTTCTAGGAGAGAGCAAGAGGACATCATAGCTTGTTGTAGGCAGGTCGTGGTAAAAGGGTGATCACGATACTTGCCGGGAAAGGAGTGGTTCCAGAGGAAAGCGAGAGGGATACTTGAATGCTACAAGAGTTGTTTTGCATAGTTCCTGTCCTCAATGGAGCATTTATTTGCAGTGCTCCTTCATTACTCTTTAGTGAGTGTAAATTTTGGAATTCTATATTACTCCCATATTAGAGGGAGAAATGTCTTATCAACTCTTACTCCTGGGAAATACAGTCTGGGGATTATTAGAGTGGGATAGTAAAGATATTATACGGCATTATTTTATCTCTTGAAAAAGCATTCCTAAGCTCAATGTTCCAGTCAGATAAAAATTGGCCCAAAGCCAACTTCTTGGTTTGTCACTACTTCCCTCAGGTCATGGAAAAGTTCCAGAAATGACAGCTTTCTTCCTGCATGTTATCAGGTATGGACTCCACCGTGATGTTCTGTTAAAATGGTTTAGTTGCTGGAAAACAAAACAAAACAAAACAAAAAAAACCATGAAAACATGAAAGATTTACTTGCAATCTCAATAGGCCCTAATTATGTATCTAAAATGGAGCCAAGGCATAAAACTCCCTCTGGTGGAATTAATGTAGTGGAGTCAGCTGCACAGGTGAGGTCCATGAAGACACTGAAATGGTCTTGAGACTTTAATGACTATAAGTATACATATGTCTGTGACCTTTCTGTGGGAAAGTGTCTGTTTTTCATCAGGTTCTCAAATAGAACCATGACCCAAGAAATGTTAAGAACCATTGTAGATGTAAAGCTTTGGGAGAGTGACTCTGCTCTTAGGGAAATGACTGCAGAGAGTGATTGAGTTCAATATTAGTAGATTACATGTGTCTATGACTTATTTCTTTTAGGTTCTTTGTTTTTTGATGTATTATTGTTGATAGTATTTTCTTATAATCTTTTGTATTTCTATGACATTGATCATAATTTCACCTCTGTCCTCCAAACTTTTCCAACTTTGCCCATTACCCAGTTCCAAAGTCATTTCCACATTTTCAGATTTAATTACAGCAGTACCCTACTCCTTGAAAGCTATTTTCTGTCTTAGTCTGGTTTGTGTTGCTATAACAACATACCTGAGACTGGGTTATTTATAATGAAAACAGCCATATTTAGTTCACTGTTCTGCAGGCTGTGAAGTTCAAGGGTATGCTGCCGGCTTTTGGTGAAGGCTTTGGTGCTGCATGATAAAATGGCAAAAGTTCAAAGAGGGAGCAGGCATGTTTGAAAAGGGGCAAAACACAAGAAACATCCTCACTTTATAATAACCTGCTTTCACAGGAATGAATCTATTTTCACACGAACTAATCTAGTCTCACAAGAGTTAGAGCTCACTCACTACGACAAGCAGGGCACTAAGTTGTCCACAAAGACAGGGTCCCCATGACCCAAAGATCTCTCATGAAGCCCCATCTCTTGAAGGTTCTACCTCTTAACGTTGTCACACTAGGAATTAAGGTTCCAACATGAATTTTGGTTGGAACATTCAAATAATAGAAATTTCACTCTCTCCTGGCCTACAGTTTCTGCTGAGAAATCTCTAATCTTATGGTGATTCCCTTGCATGTGATGAGTCCCTTTTCTCTTACTGCTTTCAAAATTCTGTCTTTGACTTTGATAATTTGGTTATAATGTAACTTGGTGAAGATCTCTTTGTGTTTAATCTATTTGGGGTTCTTTGGAATTCATAGACCTGGATGTTCATTTATCCCTCCAGATTTGATAAGTTTTCTGTCATTATTTCATTAAATAAGCTTTCTGCCAATTTCTCTTTCTCTGGTCTTTCTGCAATTTCAACAATGTCTATATTGGTTCACTTGATGGTGTCCTATAAGTCCTCTAGGTTTTTTTTTTTACTGTTTTTCAGTCCTTTTTCTTTTTATTCTTCTGACTGGGTAATTTCAAATGACCTGTCTTCAAGTTTGCTGATTTTTTCTTCTGCTTAATTAAATCTACTGTTGAAGCTCTCTATGGAATTTTTCATTTCAGTCATTATGTTCTTCAGCTGCAGAATTGTTTGGTTCATTTTTTATTATTTCCATCTTTGTTGAATTTCTCATTTCTTCATGTGTTGTTTTCCTGATTTTGTTTAGTTATCTATTTGTTTTCTCTTGTAGCTTACTGAGCTTCTTTAAGGTGATTAGTTTGAAATCTTTGTCAGGAAGTTTATAGCTCTTCATTTCCTTAGGGTCATTTACCGGTTACTTATTTTGTTCCTTTAGAGGTGTCAAGTTTCCCTGATTATCATTATCTTCATAGTATTGTATTGATGTGTGCACACTTGAAGAAGTAGATACCTATTTTAGTCTTTGTAGATTGAATTTGACAGGGAGAGCCATTCTAGGTGGGCCAACTGCCAGGACCCATGGGTAGGCTTGCTGCAGGTGACCTTAATCTGGCTAGCCTGGTTCCTGGGTCAGTGAGTAGGTGGGCCTGGTGCCTGGGGTTGTGGGGGAAGTGTTTGGGCCATGAGGACTAGCTTGGAGCATGGATCCACCAGGAATGGTGCAGTACTGTGGTGGGCCTGGAGCCACAATGGGCAGGTTGATGCCAAGTTTCACTGGTGTGGGCCTGGTGCTTGGGAGCGACAGCGAAGTCAGGTACTCACTTCATTTTTCTTTTCCCATATGGAAGGTATTTTTCTTCATGCTACACTATAGAGAGTTTGGGGAGGGGCACCATGGATAATGTGAAACTTACTTTGCTACTCTCTTCAGTGTGTACTTTCTTATTTCTGTGCTCCATCTAGGTGGAGTAATCTCACCTGGGTTCCTCAACTCTTGGGAAGGTATTTTCATATGTGGATGGTTATTCAAATTGATGTTTCTATGAGAATGAGTATTGAAAATGACTATTTTTCCCTCTTGTTGATGTTACTCCAGTTATTTCTTCTTAAAAAATTAAAGTGTCATTAATGCAGAATGAATATTTTTTAATAATAGTATTTAATAAGTATTTCTTTAATAGAAAATATAAACATAGTTTTTTTCCAAATACCCTTATCAAAAACTTTAACATAAATCTGAAATGCTTTTACTTTTAATATAAGATGTAAATTGTTCTTAAAGTGTTTACATAGCAGCATAGTGAAGACACAAAGCATCCTTAACTGGCAAGATAAAAGCGCTTTACCAATAATTTTTCTTTTAAAGAAAATCAATTTCAGCCTATCAAAAGATAAACAAGAAACCAATTTGACCAATATTATCGTTGAGTTTGTCTCTTAAATTGCATCTTATGTGCATAGTCAATAGAGTAACGTGATTGCATCACATGCTAAATAAGGAATACATTACTAAAGAAGGGGTATTGCATAGCTAACATGACATCAAGAAAAAAATGTTAAAGGGTAGAATAAAATACCCCTCACCTATTAAAAGGCAGCAGAAGTGTTCCAAAGGTCTCCTAAGCTTTGTGATATCTGATCTGACCAGAGACAAATATTCCTACAAACTTATGACTTCAAAACATATGAACAATTACTTATTTTCATATAGTACTTGAAAAATTTTCCAGAGCGCTTTCAAACATATTTAACCTTTACAACAAACCTAAGAACTTCTGAGGAGAGGGTCTGCATCTTGCTCATGGTTTGAATTCAATAAATTTTTAATGGATAAATGAAAGAAAAGTAAAGTAACTTAGTCAAAACCACCAGTGTGTAAAGAAACTTGGGTTCAATCTTGGTCTTATGATTCAGAATTCCTTATTCGGAATTGTATAACTCTAGCTATTATTTTGACTGTAGAGAAATAGTCAAATCTTTGATGCATATGTTTTCAATTTTTCCTTGATTAAAGAAAAACTTATTTTTCAGGATTCACACCCCCTTTAATCATTTTTAAACAATGAAGTCAGGTAGTTTGAAATCAAATGTTGGCTATCTTTTTCAATAAGGGGAAGATAGTAAATATTTCCAGCTTTTTACGCTGTGTGGCCTCTGTTGCAACTCCTCAACTCTGTTGTTTTAGTACAAAAGCAACAATAGATAACATGTAAATGAATAGGTATGGCTGTGCTCCAATAAAAATTTATTTATGAACACTAATATGCTGATTTCATATAGTTTCCTTGTGGGTCACCAAATATTATTCTCCTTCTGAGTTTTAAAAATTACTCTAAAATATAAATGTTATTCTTAGCTTGTGGGGTCAATAAAAATAGGCAGTTGGTTAAATTTGATTCAGAAGTCTTAGTTTGAGAATTCTTGGTTTAAATAATGATAATAATAAAAAGAACTCGACCCCTCTGTACAGTTAATTAAAACATTCAGCCCAATCATTTTTATATGGGTAAATTTTTGTGTCAGTGAAAATAATATCTATTTGAATTTTCTTAGAGGTTTCTTTCTAAAGCTATTTGGTGGTAGGACATTATTTCATTTGGAGTGAGTGAGTCAGAAAAAGTGACAGGAAGATCATGTGGTTGGGGGAGAAATGTCAAAGCACACTCTATTTCTGTAATTTGGTGACTTGAAATCAGTTCAGGATTGTGTCAGTACTGAATCTAGCCAGGACTTCAGGAAAGGGAATGCTAAGTCAAACAAAAGAAAAATATTCCTGCTTGAGAACACACAAAACATATCATTTATTTTAAGACAAAATATTTTTTGTTTGAAAACTTGTGTGTTTATCCTGTCATATTTACAATCAGAGACAAGAACAAATCTCAAATACTTACATATGCTCTGGGGAAAACAGACATAGAGAAATGAGGAATAAATTCAATGAAAAAATTCAGAAGTGCTGCTGAGGGAAAGTTGAAGAAGTAGCAGAAGGAGACATTTCCAAGGTTAGAGACAAGAAGATGAGGTTTAACTGATTCAGAAAGAGAGGAACTGGCTACCTCCTTGGCTGTGTATTGCATTAGTATTGTTAGAAATGCTTATTAAAATGCTGAAGTGCCGTCAGAGCATAACTATAAAATAATCTGTCATGTTCCATGAGAAAATGCATGAAAAGTGGAACTTTAGAATAGGAATGTAATCTCTGCATTCATTTATTCATAGTTTTTGTGGTGATTGGAGGTGAACTGAATAAAGAGAGAGAAAGGTAGTGTCAGAATTATTTCATCATTGAAATGATTTTTCATTGATGGCACCATATTTTTCTGACCATTTTAAATGTGGTTTTGGTCCCATTCACTCACTGAAACTCTCAAGGAACACACATTTCTCTCATTGGAAACTGAGGGAAATGAGGATCTGAAAGATCTCTTCTTATAACTTAGTTTTCAATAATTTTCTTGGTTCTAGTAGGGACATATGTTTGGATTAGATAACTTGTCATTGTGCTGCTAAGTAAATAAAGGATTTCTCACCACATGGACTGAAAGGATCATGTTCCAGAGAAGACCTTGTGAAACATTCTCATGAGAAACATTTTGTGTGAAAACTAGCAGACACCTCCTGGAAACATTCTTTTGATCTCAGGGAAGACTGCCGTTACTCCAATCCACAAATCAGAGCAGGCCAAGCTATATCAAACACTCCTTCTCATTTGACCGCAAACTTTTGTTGTGGTTTTACTCAATAGGAGGTAAGACATGAAAACATGGAGAGACACAAATTTTTTTGAAACACCCAGCAGAGTCTGAGATACTGCTTGCCAAGTACAAAAGTTTATATTCTATTTTTGAATGTTTACTTGTTTCTTGTATATAAAGTCTCTGCCCTTCAGTGTTGAATGGGGAAGTCACATAAACAGTTTATATTTCTCTGCTGTCATTTTTAGGTGCTTATTTCTGAAGAATGAATGAGGGTATATTTCCTGTGTACCTTGTAGGGGTTTCTGTTTCATCTTCCTTCTCATTGACTGGAATATTAGATTATGACCTCCTGTTCTTGACTTTTTAGCACATCCTGCATTTTCTCAGGTGAGTTTTTATGGGCCATTTGTACACAAACTTTGACAAGAGTCCAGAGAGAAAGATCTTATTTGCAGAGTGTCCTGTTTGGTGCCAAAATGGATACACACTGGTCTACAGTGACACAAACACACTGGTTTGTGTCAGTTCTGTCTTTAATAGCTTTGAAACATTGGAGAATTCACCAAATACCTTTCAACTTTTTCATTGTAAAATGAGGTGAATTAAACTACATTTCAGTCAGCATAGGGTTAGTTTTGCTCATACACCTAAAATTTCAGTTGTATTAAATAACAAAGGTTTTCACATGTCTATCATGGGATTGGCAGACCCTGGTAATCACTTAGGGATTCAGGCTCACTACCTTGTCAAATGCTAAGCAAAGCAACCAATGCATCCTACCCGTATTCAGTTTCAAACCTCTTCCTAAGACCTTGAGTTCATTAAGTACCTTATATGCTTCTAATTTATCTCAAGTAAGGATTTAATTGAAGGGTTTGCCAGTGAAAAGAACAGACTGCCATCCTGTGGACTCCAACGAACGGTTTCCTTGCCAGCCACTGTTTGGTTTGTAAACCAATACCATATGTTTTCGTTTGGTACAGCACCCTATTTATAGATACTATTTTGTGTATCCATCGGGTTAGTATGGATTGTGCTGTCATAGCCAATAACCTCCATGTAAATTAATGACAATAAAACAAAAAGTATTTCTCACTGAGGACACATTCAATTAAGTGTTGGTTGGGTGTTCACACATTTCAGTCCCTCAAGAATCCAAGCTCAGCAAAGTATAGCCACCATGCCAAAAGAGTTGGTTAGTGTACCAAGGAGCAAAGAGAATCATAGAAGGTCTTGCACCAGCAACCAAAGATACAGCATAAGAGCATCATATGTCCCTTCTATTTAACAGCAAGCCTATGTCACATATCTCCTATAACAGGACTTGCTGCATGCCCAGAAAGGGGGCAACAGGCAAAAAATTGATAAAAAGCACTGATGACTATCACAAGCTAGATAAATCTCACATTCCTTTCTGTCTTTGTTTTTTCTTGTTTTTTGAGTCTTGCTCTGTCACCTAGGCTGGATTGCGATGGCGCAATCTTGTCTCACTGCAACCTCTGCCTCCTGGGTTCAAGTGATTCTCCTGCCTCAGCTTCCTGAGTAGCTGAGACTACAGGCACATGCCACCACACCTGGCTATTGTGTGTGTGTGTTTTAGTAGAGACAGGGTTTCGCCATGTTGGCCAGGCTGGTCCCTAACTCCTGGCCTCAAGTGATCTGCCTGCCTCTGCCTCTGCCTCCCAAAGTGCTGGGATTACAGATGTGAGTCACCACACCTGGGCTTATATTCCTTTCTATGATCAAATTTCATGATGATATTATTCTTGCTATGTTTCAAAGAAATCATTGGGTGACAGACTATGCTAGGCCACAGAAAGATAATCATTATGCATGCATGAAACAGTTGAACATTTTGTTTTTTTAAAAAAATCCCTGGATTTGTAAAGGCTGTGCAAATTTCAGTGCCTGTGAATGAATATCTAACTATCACCACAGTGGAAAGTATGCTAACTCTGTTTGCATTCAGCTCACACTTCCCTAGCTACTGCCTTTGTTCCATGATTTCTCTAGGACAAATGCAGTCAATTCCCGTAAAGATTGAAGTCAGGATTGGAAAAGGGCATGACACTCTCAGCTCGTTCTTAGCCAGTGTGTTGGCTAGTGTTGACAGCAGTGAATTTGCTGACAGCCAATTTTTTCACTTACCTCTACTTCTCAGCAATTTTAAAGGAATTGCTAACGCAGCAGTTATGAACAGAGGCATCTTTTGTGATACTGCATGGTATTTTAAACACACTGATTGATGCAACCTGGAAACCACTGTAGCTTTACTTTGTGAAAGTTTATAAGCTTGTGTATTGATGCAAAAGATGGCTGGTACAAAGGGTAGCCCAGAGTACTCTCCAATTCTTTTATCTCTTTGTCCTTACCTTGCAGGAAGTGAGAAAAAAGAAATGTCACACTCTGTGGTCAAATGTACAAATGATTATAGATACAGCTATCAGACTTCAAGTGAAAAAATAAACATTTTTCTCCCACATGTGGCCCACAGTTTGCAGGCAGAATAACACAGATAATCACTTTCAACAGGACAAAGTACAGCCTCAGAGTTTGAGGAAAGGAATGACTGAGGTTGGATAGGAGAGTGATTAATGTCCCTATAGCCACTAGCCCTTATTCTTTGTTGGGGTCTGCTTATAAAATCTAACAAATGTTGACTTTTTTTTTTTTTTTTTTTTGACGGAATCTCGCTCTGTTGCCCAGGCTAGAGTGCAGTGGGGCATCTCCACCCATTGCAAGCTCCGCCTCCCGGGTTCACGCCATTCTCCTGCCTCAGCCTCCCATGTAGCTGGGACTACAGGTGCCCGCCACCGCGCCGGCTAATTTTTCGTATTTTTTTTTTTTTTTAGTAGAGACGGGGTTTCACCGTGTTAACCAGGATGGTCTCAATCTCTTGACTTCGGGATCCCCCCACCTCGGCCTCCCAACGTGCCGGGATTACAGGCTTGAGCCATCGCGCCTGGCCAAATGTTGACTTTTATAACAAAATACTTCAGAAGTTTAGTCTTCTAGACTAGAAATTCTAGAGTCATCTTTGACAGCCGATCTCTGCAATCTTTCAGCTGCAGGACCTTGGGCAATTATTTAACCTCTCTGTGCCTCAGTTTCTTCATACTCAAACACATTGCTACATGCAAAGCACTTAGTCCATAGTAAGCACCTAATCCATGTTAGCTTGAGGGTTCAGAATTTATCCATTTCTAAGGAATACGATTATATCCAATATTATTTCTGAATTGTGACTAAAGAAAAGATTCTCAGAGTGATCAAATACAGATGTTCTTGAAACAGATAATATGTAAGCATTTTCCCCTGCTCCTCCAGGGCTTTCTGCAAAGGTTTGATTTCAACAATTCTTGGTATACTTCTGTGTTCTAAAAGTCAGAAAGTTTTGTTCACAAAGACTCAAGTTCAGAATTCTCTGCATCTTGGTGTCTTCTGAGACATGGAAGTTGTGTTTCAAATACTTGTCTCAATCTATTCTTTTCAACCCTCGTTGGGAGAGAGGACTTGTCCATCACTGAAAAGTTGCCTTCAACATGAACACAACTCCTCATAATAAAGCCCATACTGACAGAGAATGTTGTCTTAGGCCACTTTCCAGCCCTGATAAAGTCATTCCCTTATTATATTGAAGATAACTCTCATTCCAAAGTGTATTCAGTTATTCTGTACCCTAGAAATACCCACAGAATTCCAGGGAGAAGAGAAGGCTGGAAAGAAGAAGAATTTGAAGCTAAAATCAAGCAAATTATTTTACTCAGAGTTTTGGAAAAAACGTTTATGAGAATTCTATGTGGGCGTGTCATATGGGATATAGATTTGGTAGCTATAATAAAAGGGGTATAAATAAGACTGAAGTTTCTTTTGCTCTCATGTTCAAGCCTAAGTCATATAGCCACCTCTCTCCATGAAGCCAGCAGGGGCCCCAGGTCCTTTCATCCTCCTATTCCTCTATCCCTAGGATGTTACCCTCATTTCTATGATAGAAACCGGCTCACCACTAAGTTTACGTTCCAGACAGCAGGAAAGGGATAAAACAAAAAGGGAAGATACTGCCTTCCTTTAATGGAACAGCCCTTTTAGGTAACCTGAACTATTTTCACTCACATCTTATCTCAAAGTGGGTAAGTAATCACATATAGCTACACAGGAGCTGCAAATGTCATCTTTACTGTTGGTGGCCATGTACCTAACTAAAAATCAGTGTCATCAGCAGGAGAGAAAAGAGAACAGATATTAAAACAAATAGCCTCTTACTCAGTAGGAGACAGGATGCTACATGATAGCCACATATAAATTTGATACCTGCAGTATTTTATAAATGATCCTGGGCTTGTGGATGTCTGTGTACTGTGAATTGAGTAGATGAAAGCTGTTCCTGATGTTCTGTGTACTTTTCATCTGAAAAACTGCCTAATATGTCTGTGAATCTGCCCAATTGCAAAGTGGGAGCAATCACATTAACCATAGGAGAAGGCTCAGGAGTATGTGTTGGCTTGATGAATCTTAAATCATAGTTTTTAAATCAATGAAACATTTTTAAAAACCACTTGAGTTAGTGTTATTCTAAAAAATAGTTTTGTCATTGGTTGCATTCCATAGTTCAGAAGTGAGTGTTTTATTCTCCAACAACTTTATCCCTTAGAGAGAAGTGGCTGTTTTTATCTGTAAGTCAGATTTCAGACTCAAGAGGACCATTTGTTTATTAAATTCAGAAGATGCCTGTCAGGCTAAAATGGTCACATTGTATCATAGTTTGTATGTGGTAGGTAAAGAAAATTTTGATGAAAAAGTTGGGTTTGGTTTAAAAAATGATAGTAGGAGAGCCAGAAAATCTTTAAAGCCTTGACATTAGGACTATACATATAAGCAACACTGAAACGTCCCTTCATTCATTTGAAATGTATTTGCTGGAACACCTACTGTGTTCTAGGCTAGAAGCTGGATATATACGAATAATAAAGACAGACAAGATTCCAGTCCTCAACATTTGGGATGCTACTGGGGGAGATGGGCAATAAGCAAGTAAACACAACACGTAATAAAAGATTGTGCTATGACAATCACTGAACCTGTGAAGCAGAGGTGGCAGTGACCCAAGATTGTGCCACTGCACTCCAGCGTGGGGGACAGAGCAAGACTCTGTCTCAAAACAAACAAACAATAAGAAAATAAAGATTATGCTAAATGATAGAAAATAAATAGTATATTCTGATAGTGAGTAACAGGGACTTCTGTTTTAGATGATGTGGTCAGGGAAGTCATCTCAGGACATTTTAGCAGAAACCAGAGGGAGAAGCAGCAGAGCTAGAAAGAGAAGGGAGAAGGGAATTTTAGAGAACACAGTTCTGGGGCACAAAATAGGTTCGCCTGTTCAGCATAAATGGCAATGCTAGTAGGAACCAATGTATTTATTTGCCGGATAGTTTGGGAAAGTCTTGTGGCTTAGAACTATTACTTATGCTTCCTCATGTTCACTGTACCTTCTATTAAAAAAAAAAACTTGTTAAATAATAGAAATAAAAAGAAATACAAAGCACTGAAGTTTGATGGCCAAGTGGGAATATATACAAGCAGAAGCCCCTAGAAACAAGTCTTTCAGACATGTGTACAGCAAATTACTGAAATGTAAAGAGCAAAAAATACTAGAACATGATAATCTTAACCCGATTTAGGAAATCCTGGCTGTTGCCAGTCTTTAATTGAGTGATTCTAAAACAGATCTCACTTTAATTTTGAGGACACATTGTCCTCCCATATTTAGCTGTGGATATGTTTACTTTATAATTGGAAAAAGTATCCATTCCTAGTTCTGCTGGACTTAAGGTTTGTTTTCTCTATCTTGAGTATAGGGCTCTTTTCCAACATGAATCCCTGAGGAGTCATGCAATTCTATATCTGGAAATCCCATCATGTTGAGCACATAGCCATGGCGTCAGCCCTTCCGTGTTTTCAATACATCCCCTTACAGCACAGATGCTTAAGATACGCCTTGGAATCTTTACCACCCATTTAATGTGCTGACCCGATCCTCAAATATTGAGGAAAGCATTTTGAAAATTATATCAAAAAAGTGTGCATTCTCAAATTGACTCAGTAATTTCCCAAATTGCCAAATCACCTTTGACTCTAAAATTTTCAAAAGGAAAGACTTCAGAGTTGATAATAACATTGGGTTTCTTTCTTTCTTTTTTTTTCAAAGATGTTCTCTTTTTGCCCTTTCATGATGACCTGCCTAAGCCTGGCATACAGTTTGGAATGGAATGCCTGGGCTCAGAGGCTAGAGCCCACAGGTCAGCATCTGACATTTTCATGCACACCATGTGCAGCTCCCTGTGTGGTGGAATGTGTCATCAGAACATGAAGATCTGTGACAAGGCCTGGCAATGGCTTTGGCAGAGAAACTCTTCTCAGAAAAAACTTTCTTGTCTTTTCCTATTGAGGAAATCCCAAAAAGAGAAGCTGAAACTTTCCTGTTGTAGAAGGGTAATAAGTAAGCCGTGGAGAAAATTGGACAAATGCAGAAATCTATACAAAGTAAGTGTGACTTTTTCCCGGGAGAAGATCTTGCCAGAAAACAGGGTGGTCGTATCGTATCTGATTGACTGGTGCAAAACATGGACTGGGTGAGAACGGGCACCAAGAATTTCCTAGAGGACTTATGGTGGGGCTACAGCTCGACTGCTAAGTCTCCCTGCTGGTTCCTGCCGATGTGCTCGTGCGGGTCACTCGCAGGGAGAGCCTGGGGCATGCAGAGCTTGTTTTCCTCCCCTCCCTTGCTCATGACTATGTTTAGCTCCCAAGCAGGAAGAGGCTGAATAGCTCTAAGAAAATCTAAGAGATTTGTTTGTATGTCCCCGCCATCAGAGGATGGAGTCTTAGATAAGGGGACTACAAATGGCATGATTAATTTTCCATCAACTTTTTCCAAGGACTTCCAAATTTATTTTATGCCCTAAATGTATTCACCTTCACTGCCATTCTGTTTTCAGATACTCTGTCCAATCGCAGTACAGTAGCAAAAGTGCCAAACTTGGACTCAATAAACTAGTTTTATATGATTTGGGGCATGTCATTTTTATCGGTCATGATATTTTAATGGATAAAATGAGAATCATGGAATCCATGGCTATGCTGGGAGCATTGAGTGAATATGATTATGAAAGCATTTTGTACATTGTAAAGGGTTAAACGTATGTTGGTTATTTATTTGTTTTATTTTGACTTGGGGAAAGAAGGTTTATTCTGGATTATGTATTAAATGATAGGGGAGATGTAGAAATGAAAATACCAAAAACGATCAATGCCCCAAGTTTCTCTAATTGTTGGCAGGGCAGACTATGTCTTTAGGAGGCTGTCCTATATACTTTTATGTGCATATATATCACCTGGAGGATTTTGTTAAAATGCAGATTTTGATTCAGTAAACTTGGTGGAATCTGAGATTCTGCATTTTTAAAAGTTCCCAAGTGAAGTCTGTAGAGCCAGTCCATGGACTCTATGTTGAGTTGCAATGGATGGAAGAGAATGAGGCAAAGCAGAGAGGTAATACAAGTGAAAAGAGTTATCAAGACTGAGCTTTCCTGTCTGTGATCCCTTTATCTTGATACCATACTGGTGAAATGACTACATATAGAATAACAGATTGTTGTTAAGTAATCTTCCTGCTGATATTGTATCTTGATATAGTTTGTTCTTAAGGGAGTGTCATTCTTGGGGAGTAAATCTAGAGCAAGAGATAGATAGCAGTAATTGTGGGCTTGGAACATGCCAGCCCTGCCCATGACTTGCTGTAAACATGGTAGGAAACTAGGGAAATTCGGTTTGTAAAAGAAGCAGTCTCTATTCTGCCAACTGAGGAGTGATCTGACAATGATAAAATCATTAGCCTCTATGACCTTAGCTGTATTTAAAGAGTATTCTCTTGGGACACCTAATATAACATGTCTTGATTGGACACTGTGAACTAGCATTCTTATCATTCACATTTAGAACCAAATGACTTCCTTCTGGCATTTTTACAGTGATTTGGTAGCCTGCCATGATATTATGCATTGTTCAGAATAATTTTCCATGTTACGGAGGTTCATTTCCCTGATTTATAGCTATTTGTAAAAGTTGGCTCTCAAATGTGAAGAAGAAAATTACTTTATAATAACTTACTCCAAGCAGAGAGGAGATGCTGAAATTCTTGAAACTCTGGTGTAACTCTGTAAAAGCATAGGGTTACAATACACAGCTCTTGGTGACTCAATTCTAATGGGCAACCGTTGCACTTCAATTTTTATAGATACAGTAGTTTCTTGGCTTTTTGTTAGCTACCAAATAACCACCTCTGAAAATGTGCTGCTGCGGTTTGTGACAAAGCTACACAGGCATTAACTTTTTTGAGGCACCATTCTCTAAGATTTGCTGCTTACTGAGTCACCCCACTTGGATTGCCAGCATCTTTATTTAAATGATCAACAGGGGAGCAGATAGTGAAATATCTAATTATAACATTAACTGATGAGATCCTGTAGCTCAATATTTTGAACTCTCTTTGTTGAGTGTATGTCAGCTACACAATGAGAATTCTACCCTAGTGTTATCTTTTGTTTATTGTAGAGTTTTAAAAAGCATTACTATGGAGAATATAAGAAAACAAAAATACTCAACAGTTTGGTTCTATTATTAATTTCCTGTATCCTTTAAAAGGAATTCTTGAGGCTCTTAGCTGAGTGTAGCTGAGGTCTGTGCAATGATGCAGTCTATATCCAAGCTGGTAGTTGTCGCTGGCATCCAAATCTGTTTCACATTCAACCTTAGCCATTATTCCTCTGTAATGATCCCATCTATGTACTGGGAATTTTACCAGTTACAGTGAATTCTTAGTTTCTCAGTTTCTAATTGCTCAAAAGTCTAATATTGAGTCTTCACCAAATATGTTTCTCTAGGTTTGGTTTTCTGCACTGAACTTAAAGAGTGCCCTATGCCTACAAAATGCACTGCAGAGTGTCTGGCAACAATTGTTCACTAGCAGTGAATGGCTGTTCCTTTTCAATGCTTCATCTAACTCCAGGTGCCAGTGACTTTGCTACCACTTTAAATGTGGTTAAAAAGAACAAATTTCAAATTGATTATAAGTTGAAATAGGTCTTTATAATTTGGCTGTAATATAAAAGAAGACTCTAGATAAAACCATTAAATCTCTCCCATGACTTACATATGAAGTGCTGCTTTCATTTCACGAGGAAATTATTGATTTCAATTAGTTCTCATTTTACTAGAAATCATCTGGTATTAATTTAAAAATTTGTGAGATGTCTGTGAAATAAACAAATGAGACAACAAAAAGCTATGTTTTAAAAAATAAAACAATCTTTCTGATATACACAAAATTAATATTCTTTTGGGGAAAATTCAAAATATACAAAATTATTTTTTAAGTCCCTCCAAAATTCTATCACCTAGAGATAAACATAGTTAATATTTCTTATTGTGAGCATTCTCTAGAGATAATGCTTTTTTTCATATTCTTGGGCAAGTTATTCAGTCTTTCACTGTGTAAGCATATTTTTCCTCTTCTATAAAATGGGAATAAAAATGATACCTGTCACATAGGGTTGGAGATTTAATGAGTTAATATGTATAAAATGGGCAACTTAGTACCTGACAATAGTTAATAAAGATTTACTGGCAAGGCATGGTGGCTCATGCCTGTAATCCCAACATATTGGGAGGCTGAAGTGGGAGGATCACTTGAGGCCAGGAGTTTGAGACCAGACTGGGCAACATAAGGAGACCCTATCTCTACAAAACATTTTTAAAAAATTAGCTGGGCATGGTGATGCACACCTGTAGTTCTACCTATTTGTGAGGCTGAGGTGGGATGGGTGACAAAGTGAGACCCTGCTCTAAAAAATATAAGTTAATATTATAATCGCCATACACACATATTTATAACTAAAAGATATATTATTTCCAAAAATGAGATAAAACTGTACATATTACTTTTTAATCTTTCTTCACTTAGTAATATGTTGAGATCATGTTTCCATGTCAGTAAACATGGACCTATATTATTCTTTTAAATTGCTGCATAATATTCTATTATACAAATGCAGTCAACATTTTTAAAATTCAGGTGTTTATTTGATTTCCCTAACTGGTACATATTTGGACGTTTCCTTATACTAAGTCCTTAAAAGTGGAACACGTGTCAAACAATACAATTATCTTTGAAAGTTAGTGTTTTTAATGTAACAGCTAACAAAACTTACTAAGAGGAGGAAGTGGAGCAATATGGCAGAATAGATAGCTCCACCAGTGGTTTCCCCCACAAGGACACCAATTTAACAACTATCTTCACAGAAAAAAGCACCTTCATAAGAACCAAAAAAATCAGGTGAGAACACACAGGACCTGGTTTTAACTTCATATCACTGGCAGAGGCACTAAAGAGGTAGGAAAAACAGTCTTGGATTGCTAACACCACCCTTCCTCTATCCTCCAGCAGTGGCAGTATGGTGCAGACAGAGAATCCGAGTGCTTGGGAGAGAGAAAGCACAGCAATTGTGAAACATTGCATTGAACTCCGTGCTGCCCTGTTATAGCAGAAAGCGAAATGGATGAACTCAGCTGACACCTGTACACAGAGTATTTAGCCCACCCCTAACCAGAGGGGAATTGCCCATCCCAGCAATTGAAACTCGAGTTCCCACAAACATCACTATTGTAGGCTAAAAGGCTTTCAGGCTCTAAATAAACTTGAAAAGCTGTCTAGGCCATAAGGACTGCAACTCCTAGGCAAGTCCTAGTGCTAAATTGGGCTTAGAGCCAAGGGACTTGGGAGGGTGTGTGATCTACTGAGACACCAGTTGTGGTAGCTAGGGGAGTTCTGGCACCACACCTCACCTAACCCCATGCAGCACAGCTTGTAGCTCCAAAAGAGACACCTTCCTTCTGCTTGAGGAGAGGAGAGGAAAGAGTGGGGAGGACTTTGTCTTGCAAAGACAAAGATATGTAACCTTTTAGACAGAATTCAAAATAGCTGTTTTGAGGAAACTCAACTAAATTCAAGGTAACACAGAAAAGGAATTCAGATTCTATCAGATAAATGTAACAAGACATTAAAAATAATTAAAGAGACTTAAACAGAAATTCTGGGGCTGAAAAATTCAACTGACATACTGAAGAATACATTAGAGTCCTTTAATAGCAGAATTGATCTAGCAGAAGAAAGAATTTATGAGCTTGAAGATAGGCTATTTGAAAATACACAGTGAGAAAAAAAAAAAGAAAAAAGAATAAAAACAATAAAGCAGGTCAACAGGATCTTAGATACCAGCTCAGCCTCAGCAAGACAGGGCACCAGTCAGCGTCATGAAATCCCCCTTCCAGGCCCTAGCTCCCAAATGACATTTGTAGACACACCTCGGGCCAGAAGGCAACCTGCCACCTTCAAGGGAAGGACCTAGTCCTGGCATGATTTGTCACCTGCTAAGAAGAGGTCTTGGTCCCTGAATAGTCAGAAGTGATACCTAGGTAGTTGTTGTGGGCCTTGGGTGAAACTCTGAGACTCTCTGGCTTCAGGTGAGACTCAGCACATTCCCAGCTATGAAGGCTATGGGAAGAGACTCCTTCTTCTTGGGAAAAGCAGAGGGAAAAGTAAAGGGGACTTTGTCTTGCACTTTAGGTACCAGCTCAGCCACAGAGGGGTAGAGCACTAAGTGGGCTCTTGAGGTCCTTGATTCTAGATTTTGGCTCTTAGACATCATTTATGGACCTGCCCTGGGCCAGAGAGAAGCCCACCACCTTGAAGGGTGAGTCCCAGGTCAGACATTTATCATAAGCTGACTGAAGAGGCCTTGGGCCTTAAGGGAACACTGGTGGTAGTCTGGCAGTACTCCCTGGGTTCCTATGGTGGTGGAGGCCATGAGGTAAGGCTCCCCTGCCTTTGGAAATGGAAGGAAACAGTAGGAAGCACTGTGTCTTGTGGTTTGAGTGTCAGCTCAGCCACAGTGCAATAGAACACTAAGCAAACTCCTAAGGTTTTTGACTCTAATCCCTAGCTTCATCACAATACCTCTGGACCTGCCCAGGGACTAGGGGAACTCATTGTCCCAAAAGGAAGGACACAGACCTGGCTGGTTTCACCACCTGCTAATTGTGGAGACCCAGGACTTTGAGCAAACATAGGTGGTAGCAAGGGAGTGGTTACAGCAGCTCTTGGGTGAGACTCAGTGCTGCGCTAGCTTCAGGTCTGACCCAGCACAGTCCTGTGGTAGTGGCCAAAGGGGAGCTTATGTCACACCACCTCCAGTTCCATGTAGGTCAGAATAAAGACAGAGACTCTTCATTTGAGAGAAATTAAGGGAAATGAGCAAGAGTCTCCATCTAGTAATCCAGAGAATTCTTTCAGGTCTTGTTTAAGACATCGAGCTGCTATCTCTAGTCTGCAAGAACCACAGTGTTACTGGGCTTGGGGTGTCCCTTAATGCAGATACAACTTAGATCACAATTCCAAGTCCTTTCAAATGTCTGGAAAGCCTTCTCAAGAAAGACAAGTAAAACAAGCCCAGACTGCAATGACTACAATAAACACCTAACTCTTCAGTGCCCACACAGACTAACACCCACAAGTATCAAGATCATCCGGAAAACATGATCTCACCAAATGAACTAAATAAGGCATTGGGGATCAATTCTGAAGAACCAGAGATATGTGACCTTTTAGACAGATAATTCAAATAGCTGTTTTGAGGAAACTCAACTAAATTCAAGGTAACATAGAGAAGGTATTCAGAATTCTATCAGATACATTTAACAAAGAAATTAAAATAATTAAAAAGAATCAAGCAGAAATTCTGGAGCTGAAAAATGCAACTGACATACTGAAGAATGCATTAGGGTCTTTTAATAGCAGAATTAATCAAGCAGAAGAAAGAATTTGTGAGCTAGAAGACAGACTATTTGAAAATACAGTCAGAAGAAACAAAAGAAAAAATAATTGAAAAAATAAAGCACTCCTACGGGATCTAGAAAATAGCCTCAAAGGGACAAATTGAAGAGCTATTGGCCTTAAAGAGGAGGTAGAGAAAGAGATGGGGCAGAAAGTTTATTTAAAGTAATAATAAAAAAGAACTTCCCAAACTTAGAGAAAGATATCAATATCCAAGTATAACAAGGTTATAGAACAAGCAGATTTAATGCATAGAAGACATCCTTGAGGTATTTAATAATCAAACTTCCAAAGGTCGAGGATAAAGAAAGGATCCTAAACGCAGCAAAAGAAAATAAATAACATACAATGGACCTTTGATACATCAGGCAGCAGACTTTTCAGTTGAAACTCTACAGGCCAGGAGAGCATGGCATGACATAATTAAAGTGCTGAATGAAAACAAAACAAAACTTTTACCCTGGAATAGTATATCTGGTGAAAATATCCTTCAAACATGAAGGAGAAATAAAAGACAAACAAAAGCTCAAGGATTTCATCAACAGCAGACCTGTCATACTACAAATGCTAAAGGCAGTACTTTGATGAGAAAGAAAAATACGTTAATGAGCACTAAGAAATCATCTGAAGGTACAAAACTCACTAGTAATAGCAATTACGCAGTGTTTAAACTACTCTTAAGTGGGGTGTGTAAACTACTCCTAAGTAGAGAGACTCAACAATGAACCAATCAAAAACAATAACTACAGTAGCTTTTCAAGACATAATACAATAAGATACAAATAGGAACAACAAAAGGTTAAAAAGTGGGCAGATGAAGTTAAGGTTTGGAGTTATTAGTTTTCTTCTTGCTTGCTTATGCAAATAGTACCAAAAAAAGTAGGAATAGCTATAGTTATATCAGAAAAAATAGACTTTAAGACAAAAACTATAAGAAGGGATAGACTTTAAGACAAAAACTATAAGAAGGGATAGACTTTAAGACAAAAACTATAAGAAGGGGGTCAATTTAGTAAGAGGATATAACAATTGTAAATATATACGTACCCAACACTGAAACACCCAGATATTTAAAGAAAATAATGTTAGAGCTAGAGAGAGAGAGACCGGGGCTGGGGGAGGAGGGGGGCGCCCACTATGATAAGAGCTGGGGACTTCAACACCTCACTTTCAGCATTGGACAGATCTTTCAAACAGAAAATCAACAAAGAAACAGACTTAATCTGCACTATAAACCAAATGGAACTAATGGATATTTACAGAACATTTCATCCAATGGGTGCAGAATACACATTCTTCCTCAGCTCATGGATCATTCTCAAGGATAGACCATATGTTAGGTTACAGAATAAGTCTCAGAACATTCAAAAAATTGAAATAATATCAAGCATCTTCTCTGACCACAATGGAATAAAGCTAGAAATGAATATTGAGGAATTTTGAAAACTACATAAATACATGGAAATTAAACAATATGCTCCGGAATGACCAATGAGTCAATAAAGAAATTAAGAAGAAAATTGAAAAATTTATTGAAACAAATGATAATGGAAACACAATATACCAAATCCTATGGGATATAGGAAAAGCAGTACTAAGAGAAGAGGTTATAAGTGTCTACATCAAAAAAGAAGAAAAACTTCAAATAAACCTAACAATGCATCTTAAAGAACTAGAAATGCAAGAGCAAATCAAAATCATAACTAGTAGAAGAAAAGAAATAATAAAGATCAGAGCAGAAATAAATGAATTTAAAATGACTAAAACAATACAAAATATCAATGAAACAAAAATTTGGTTTTTTGAAAAGTTAAACAAAATTGGCAAACCTTTAGTCAGGTTAACTAAGAAAAAATGACAGAAGACCCAAATAAATAAAATCAGGGATGAAAAAAAGACATTGCAACTGATTCTGCAGAAATTCAAAGGATTATTAATGGCTACTATAAGCAACTATATGCCAATAAATTGGAAAACCTAGAAGAAATGGAGAACTTCTTAGATACGTACAACCTGCTAAGACTGAACCATAAAGAAATTCGAAACCTGAACAGACCAATAATAAGTAATGAGATAGGAGCCATAATAAAAAGTCTTCCAGCCAGCAAAAAAAAGTGTGGGACTCAATGACTTCACTGCTGAATTCTATCAAACATTAAAAAAAAAAAAAAAGTAACACTAATCCTACTTAAACCATTCTGAAAATTGGAGGAGGAGGAAATACTTCCAAGTTAATTCTACAAGTCCAATATTACCCTGATACCAAAGCCAGACAAATACACATCCAAAAAGACAAATAAAAAACCATAGGCCAATATCTCTAATGAACATTGATGCAAAAATCCTCAACAAAATACTAGCAAACAAAATTCAACAACACTTAAAATGATCATTCATCAACACTTAAAAAGATCATTCACCATGACAAGTGGGATTTATCCCTGAGATGCAAGAATGGTTCAACATAGCCATAACAACCAATATGACACATCATATCAACAGAGTGAAGGACAAAAACCATATGATCATTTTAATTGATGCTGAAAAACATTTGATAACATTCAACATCCCTTCGTAATAAAAACCCTGAAAAAACTGGGTATAGAAGGAACATACCTCAACATAATAAAAACCATATACCACAGATGCACAACTAGTATCATACTGAATGGGGAAAACCTGAAAACCTTTCCTCTAAGATCTGGAACATGGAAAGGATGTCCATTGACACCACTGCTATTCAAACATAGTACTGGAGGATCCATCTAGAACAATCAGACAAGGGAAAGAAATAAAGGACATCCAAATTGGAAAGGAAGAAGCCAAATTTTCCTTGTTTGCAGACAATGTAATCTTATATTTGGAAAAACCTGAAGTCCTTACCAGAAAACTATTAGAACTGAATAAACAAACTCAGTAAAGTTTCAGGATACAAAATCAACATACAAAAATTAGTGGCATTTCTATATGCCAACTGTGAACAATCCAGAAAAGAAATCAAGAAAGTAATTTCATTTACAATAGCTACAAATAAAATATCTAGAAATTAACAAAAAAGTGAAAGACCTCTACAATGAAAACTATAAAACATTGATGCAAGAAATTGAAGAGAACATAAAAAATGGAAAGATACTCTATGCTCATGGATTGGAAGAATCAATATTGTTAAAATGCTCATACTACCCAAAGCAATCTACAGGTTTAATGCAATCTCTCTCAAAATACCAATGATAGGGGCCGGGCGCGGTGGCTCACGCCTGTAATCCCAGTCCTTTGGGAGGCCGAGGTGGGCAGATCACGAGGTCAGGAGTTCAAGACCAGCCTGGCCAACATGGTGAAATCCCATCTCTACTACAAATACATAAATTAGCCGGGCATGGTGGTGGGTGCCTGTAATCCCAGCTACTTGGGAGGCTGAGGCAGGAGAATTGCTTGAACCCGGGAGGCGGAGGTTGCAGTGAGCGAAGACCGCGCCACTGCACTCCAGCCTGGCAAGAGAGTGAGACTCCATCTCAAGAAAAAAAAAAAAAAAAAACCCAATGATATTCTTCACAAAATACCAATGATATTCTTCACAGAAATAGAAAAAATAATCCTCAAATTTATATGGAATGAAAAAGAACTGGAATAGCCAAAGCTATCCTAAGCAAAAAGAACAAAACTGGAGGAATCACATTACTTGAATTTAAATTATACTATAGAGCTATAGTTACAAAACAGTATGGTACCAGTATAAAAACAGACATATAGATTAATGGACCAGAATAGAGAACCCAGAAATAAATCCGTACATCTAGAGTGAACTCATCTTTGACAAACATTCCAAGAACATACACTGGGGAAAGGACAGTCTCTTTAATAAATTGTGCTAAGAAAACTGGATATACATATGCAGAAGAATGAAACTAGACCCCTATCCCTCACTGTATACAAAAATCCAATAAAAATATATTAAAGACTTAAATCTAAAACCTCAAACTAGGAAACTAGTAAAAAAAAAACAAAAACAAAAACAAAAAAAAACAAAAAAAACTTTGGGGAAGCTCTTTAGGACATTGGAGTAGGCAAATACTTCTTGAGCAATACCCACAGGCACAGGCAACCAAAGCAAAAGTCAACAAATGAAATCACATCAAGTTAAAAAGCTTCTACACAGCAAAGGACACAATCAAGAAAATGAAGATACAACCCACAGAATGGGAGAAAATATTTGCAAACCACCAATCTGACAAGGGATTAATAACTAGAAGAGAGTTCTGGGCCAAGATGGTCAACTAGACGCAGCTATGGTGAGTGGTTCTCATGGAGAGGAATGAAAGGGGCGGGTAAATACAGCACTTTCAACTGAAACATCCAGGTACTCACATTCAGACTGATCAGAGAAACAGCTTGACCCGTAGAGAATGGAGAAAAGTAGGGTAGGGCAATGGCCCACCTGGAAGTGAAATGGAGCGAAGGGACCCTCACGACTGCCCAGGGAAGTCGTGAGTGAATATGCGACCCTGGGAAACCATGCTTCTCCTGTGGATCTTTGCAACCCTCAGTCCAGGAGATCCCCTCATAAGCCCACTCCACCAAGGCCTTCCATTTGACACACAAAGCTGCTTGCAGTCTTGGCAGAGCAGTTGCTCAGGTATGCACAGGGACCCAGGAGCTTTACATACTCTGGCTCTGAACTCCCCAGCAAAGGTGACTGCAACTCAGCAAGGTGGGAAATTGGACCTCTGTACATACCCCTAGGAAGGGGGCTGAATCCAGGGGGCCAAGCAGTGATGGCCTCTGGGCCCCACTTCTATGGCACTTCACAGGATAAGACCCACTGGCTTGTAATTTCAGTCAACCACCAGCAACAGTGTTGCATCTACCTGGAATTAGATGGATTTCCTGGAGTGAGGAGTGGGCCAGCATCTTTGGGGTTTGGGTGACTCAGCCTTTCCAGCCTGTGGGCTTTGGAGGGTCCAAACTGACTGGGGGCAGAAGGGATCCCCCAGTACAGCATAGCTGCTTTACCAAAACATGACAAGATTGCTTCCTTAAGAGGGTCCCTGATCCATTCCTCTTCACTGGGTAAGACCTCCCAACTAGAGCCGACAGCCAGTCCTTCTGATGTTTTCTGGCCAATAAAGATTTGAAACCTTCCTGGGACGGAACTCCTAGAAGGAGGGGTAGGCTACCATCTTTGCTATTTGAGCAACTTAGCCATCCCAACCTCCAGACTTTGGAAAGCCCAAGCCAGCCAGGGGTGGAAGTGGTACCCCAGTACAGCACAGTTGCTCTACAAAAGCTTGTCTAGACTACTTCTTTAAGTGAGTCCCCAATCCCATTTCTGCTGACTGGGTGACACCTCACATCTAGGGTTTCCAGCCACTTCCTACATTTGGGCCAGCAACCACTTTGTACCCCACTGGGATAGAACTCCTAGAGGAAGAGGTATGCTGCCATCTTTGCTGTTTCCCAGCCTTGACTAGTGATACCTCCAGGTACGGGAAAATCCAAGATGACTAGGGACTGGAGTAGACGCTCAGCAAACCACAGCAGTCCTATGGAAAAGAGGTCAGACTGTTAAAAAAAAAAATCCAAAGTTCAACAGCCTCAAATATTGAAGGTGGATCATCTCACAAAGATGAAAAATAATAAGTGCAAGAATGCTGAAAACTCAAAGAGCCAGAGTGCCCTCCTTCCTCCAAATGAGCATCACCTCTCCAGCAAGGGTTAAAACTGGGCTGAGGCTGACAGGGCTGAAATAACAGAAGTAGAATTCAGAATGTGGGTAAAAACGAACTTCACTGAGCTCAAGGAGCACATTGTAACACAATGCAAGAAACTAAAAATCATGATAAAACATTGCAGGTCCTGACAGACAAAAAAGGCAGTATAGATAAGAATGTAACCAATCTGATAGAGCTGAAGAACACACTACAGGAATTTCATAACGCAGTTGCAGGTATTAATAGCAGAAAAGACCAAGTGGAGGAAATAATCTGAGAACTTGAAGACTGTCTTTCTGATATGAGACAAGCAGACAAGAACAGAGAAAAAAGAATGACAAAGAATAAACAAAACCTCCAAGAAATACGAAATTATGTAAAAAGACTGAATTTATGACTGATTAATGTGTCTGAAAGAGATGGGGAGAATAAGACCAATTTGAAAAACATATTTTAGGATATCATCCATGAGGAGTCCCCAGCCTAGCTAGACAGGTCAACAAGAAATTAAAAATACCTAGTAAGATATTCCATGAGAAGATCATCCCCAAGACACATAATCATTAGATTCCCCAAAGTTGAAATGAAAGAAAAAAATGCTAAGGGCAGCCAGAGAGAAAGGGCAGGTTACCTACAATGGGAAGCCCATCATACTAACAGTAGACCTCTCAGTGGAAACCATATAAGTCAAAGAAATTGAAAGCCAATATTCAACATTCTTAAAGAAAAGAAATTCCAACCCAGAATTTCACATCTGGCTAAACTAAGCTTCATAAGCAAAAGAGAAATAAGACTCTTTCCAGACAAGCAAATGCTGAGGGAATACATTACCACCAGACCTGTCTTACTAGAGCTGCTGAAGGAAGCACTAAGTATGGAAAGGAAAAACAATTACCAGCCACTACAAAAACACACTGAACTACACACACCAGTGACACTGTAAAGCAACCACATAAACAAGTCTGCAAAATAACCAGCTAGCATCATGATGACAGGATCAAATCCACACATAATAATACTAACCTTAAGTGTAAATTGGCTAAAAGCCCCAATTGAAAGACACAGTATGGCAAGCTGGATAAAAAATCAAGACCCATTGGTAGGCTGTCTTTAAGAGACCCATCTCACATGCAGTGACACAGATAGGCTCAAAATAAAGGAATGGCAGGAAATTTACTGAGCAAATATTAATCAGAAAAAGAAAGCAGGGGTTGCAATCCTAGTTTCTGAAAAAAACAGACTTTAAACCAACAAACAGCACAAAAGACAAAGAAAGGCATTACATAATGGTAAAGGGTTCAATTCAACAAGAAGAGCTAACTATCTTAAATATACATGCACCCAACACAGGAGCACCCAGATTCATAAAACAAGTTCTTGGAGACCTACAAAGAGACCAAGATTCCCACAAAATAATGGTGGGAGACTTTAACATTCCGCTAACAATATTAGACAGATTATCAAGGCAGAAAATTGACAAAGATATTCAGGACCTAAACTCAGCATTGGACCAAGTGGATGTGATAGACTTTACAGAATTCTCCACCCAAAAACAATAGAACATACAGTCTTCTCATTGCCACATGGCACATACTCTAAAATTAACCACATAATTGGACATAAAACAATCCTCAACAAATGTAAAAAACCAAAATCATACCAAACACACTCTCAGACCACAGTGCAATAAAAATAGAAGTAAGCATATTAAAAATCATTCAAAACCATACAATTACATGGAAATTAAATAGCATGCTTCTGTACGACTTTTGGGCAAATAATGAAATTAAGGAAGACATCAAGAAGTTCTTTGAAAATAATGAGAACAAAGGTAGAATATACCAGAATCTCTGGGACACAGCTAAGGAAATGTTATGAGGAAAACTCATAGCACTAAATGCCCACCTCAAAAACTTAGAAATATCTCAAATTAACAACCTAACTTCGCAACTGAAAGAATTCAAGAAACAAGAACAAATCAACCCCAAAGCTATCAGAAGACAAGAAATAACAAAAATCAGAGCTGAACTGAGGGAAATTGAGACACACACACACACACACACACACACACACAAACATTCAAAACATCAGTGAATCCAGGAATTAGGTTTTTGAAAAAAATAATAAGATAGACCACTAGCTATACTAATTAAGAAGGAAAGAGAAAAACATAAAAAACACAATTATAAATGGCGAACCGAATGTTACAACTGACCCCACAGAAATAAAAACAACCATTAGAAACTACTACAAACACCTCTATGCACACAAACTAGAAAACCTAGAAGAGATGGGTAAGTTCCTGGACACACACACCCTCCCAAGACTCAGCCAATAACAAACTCTAAAATTGAATCACTAACAAATAGCCTACCAATCAACCAACCAAACAAAAACAAAACAAAACAAAAACAAAAACCCAGGACCTGATGGATTCATAGGCAAATTCTACCAGATGTACAAAGAAGAGCTGGTACCATTCCTACAGAAATTATTCCAGAAAACTGAGGAGGAGAGCCTTCTCGCCAACTCCTTCTATGAGACCAGCATCATCTTGATACCAAAACCCGGCAGAGACTTCACGCCGTTATCCTTGATGAACATCAGTGCAAAAATCCTCAACAAAATGCTTGCAAACTGAATCTAGCAGCACAACAAAAAGCTAATCCACCATGATCGAGTAGGTTTCATCCCTGGGATGCAAGGTTGATTCAACGTATGCAAATCAATAAATGTGATTCATCATAAACAGAACTAAAAACAAAAACCACATGATTATCTCAATAAATGCAGAAAAAGCTTTTGATAAAATTCAACATCCCCCTATGTTAAAAACTCTCAATAAACTTAGTAGTAAAGGAGCATACCTCAAAATATAAAAGCCATCTATTACAAACCCATAGCCAATATTATACTGAATGGGCAAAAGCTGGAAGCATTCCCCTTGAAAGCTGGCACAAGACAAGAATGCCCTCTCTCACCACTTCTATTCAACATAGTATTGGAAGTCCTAGTCAGAGCAATCAGGCAAGAGAAAGAAGGAAAGGGCATCCAAACAGGAAGGGAGGAAGTCAAACTATCTCTGTTCACAGATCACATAATTCTATATCTAGAAAACCCCACAGTCTCACCCCAAAAGCTCTTTCAGCTGATAAACAACTTCAGCAAATTTGTGGGATACAAAATTAATGTACAAAAATCACTAGCATTCCTAAAACCAACAACCAGAGAGCCAAATCAGAAAGGCAACCCCATTCACAATTGCCATTAAAAAAATAGCTAGGAATACAGCTAACAAGGGAGGTGAAAAATCTGTACAATGAGAATTACAAAACACTGTTCAAAGAAATCAGAGGTGACACAAACAAGTGGAAAAAATATTCCATGCTCATGGATAGGAAGAATCAATATAGTTAAAATGGCCATACTGCCCAAAGCAACTTACAGAGTCCATGCTATTCCCATTAAGTTACCATTGACATTCCTCACAGAATTAGAGAAAACTATTTTAAAATTCATATGGAACCAAAAATGAGCCTGAATAACCAAGGCAACTCTAAGCCAAAAACCACAAAGCTATAGGCATCACACTACCCAATTTCAAATTATACTACAGGGTTACAGTAACCAAACAGCATGGTACTGATACAGCCACAGACACATAGACTAATGGAACAGAATAGAGAACCCAGAAATAAGACCACACACCTACAACTATTTGATTGTTGACAAAGCTGAGAAAAACAAGCAATGGGAAAAGGATTTTCTATTCAATAAATGGTGCTGGGATAACTGGCTAGCCATATGCAGAAAATTGAAACTGGAACCCCTCCTTACTCCATATACAAAAGTTAAGTCAAGATGGATTAAACACTCAAATGTAAGACCCAAAACTACAGAAAGCCTGGAAGACAACCTAGGCAATATCATTCAGGACAGGTATGGACAACGGTTTCATGACGAAGATACCAAAAACAATTGTAACAAAAAGAAAAATTGATAAAGAGGATCTAATTAAACTTAAGAGCTTCTGTACAGCATAAAACTATCAACAGAGGAAACAGACAATCTACAGGATGAGAGAAAATATTTGCAAATTATGTACTTGACAAAGGTCTCATATCCAGAATCTATGAGGAACTTAAATTTACAAGAAACAAACAACCCTATTAAAAAGTGGGCAAAGGATATGAACAGACACTTCTGAAGAAAAGACATACATGTGACTAAGAATCATATGAAAAAAACCTCAGCATCACTGATTATTAGAGAAATGCAAATCAAAACCACAATGAGATACCATTTCACACCAGTCAGGATGGCTGTCACTAAAAAGTCAAAAAATAGCAAATGCTAGCAAGGTTGAGAAGAAAAGGGAATGCTTATACACTCTTGGTGGGAGTGTAAATTAGCTCAACCATTGTGGAAGATCATGTGGCAATTTCTCAGAGACCTAAAGACAGAAATACCATTTGACCCAGGAAGCCCATTACTGGGTATATACCCAGAGGAATATAAATTGTTCTATTATAAAGACACATGCATGCATATGTTCGTTGCAGCACTACTCACAATAGCAAAGAAAGGGAATCAACTTAAATGCCCATCAATGATAGACTGGATAAAGCAAATGTGGTACATATACACCAAAAAATACTATGCAGCCATGAAAAAGAATGAGATCCTGTCCTCTGCAAGGACATGGGTAGACTGGAAGCCATTATCCTTAACAAACTAATGAAGGAACAGAAAACCAAATATGGCATATTCTCACTTATAAATGGAAATTAAATGATGAGAACACATGAACACATAGAGGGGAACAACACACACTGGGGCCTATTGGAGGGTGGAAGGTGGAAGGAGAGAGAGGATCAGGAAAAATAACTAATGGATACTAGGCTTAATACCTAAGTGATGAAATAATCTGTACAACAAAACCCCATGACATACATTTACTTATGTGACAAACCTGCACATCCTGCACAGGTACCCCTGAACTTAAAATAAAAGGTTAAAAATTAAATAAATATAAAACAACTAGATTATATACAAGGAGCTCAAACAATTCTATAGGAAAAAAATCTAATAATTCAATTAAAATATGGGCAAAACCTCTCAATGGACATTTCTCAGAAGAAGACATACAATTGGCAAACAGGTATATGAAAAGATGCTCAAAGTTATTGATTTTTAGAGAAATGCAAATCAAAACTACATTGAGATATCATCTCACCTCAGTTAGAATTGCTTTTATCTGAAAGTTAAGCAATAACAAATACTGGCTAAGATGTGGAGAAAAGGGAACCCTTGTACACTGTTGATGAGAATGTAAATTAGTACAACCACTATGGAGAACAGTTTGCAGGCTCCTCAAAAAACTAAAAATAGAGGTACCTTATAATCCAGCAATGCCATTCCTAGGTATACACCCAAAAGAAAGGAAATCACTATGTCAAAGAGATACCTGCACTGCCATGTTTATGGCAGCACTATTTACAATAGCCAAAATGGGGGACAACTTAAGTGCCGATCAATAGATGAATGGATAAAGAAAATGTGGTACATATACAGAAAGGAGTACCATTCATTCAGCCATGAAAAAGAATGAGATTCTGTCATTTGAAATGACATGGAGGGAACTAGAGGTCTTTATGTTAAATGAAATAAGCCAGGCACAGTGTATTAGTCCGTTCTCATGCTGCTATAAGGACATACCAGAGACTGGGTAATTTATAAAGGAAAGAGGTTTAACTGACTCACAGTTCTGCAGGGCTGGGGAAGCCTCGGGAAATTACAGTCATGGTGGATGGAGAAACAAACATATCCTTCTTCACATGGCAGCAGCAAGAAGAAGTGCAGAGCAAAGGTGGGTAAAAACCCTTATAAAACCATCAGATCTCATGAGAACATACTGACCATCACAAGAACAGCATGGAGGTAACCACCCCCATGATTCAATTACCTCCCGCTGGGTTCCTCCCACATGTGGAGATTATGGGAACTATAGTTCAAGATGAGATTTGGGTGGGGACACAGCCAAACCATATCACACAAAAAGACAAACATCACATGTTCTCACTTATCTGTGGGTGCTCAAAGTTAAAACAATTGAACTCATGGAGATAGAGAGTAGAAAGGTAGTTACCTGAGGCTGGGAAGGGTAGTGAGGGTAGGAGGTTAGGAAGGATGATTAATGAGTCCAAAATTAGTTAGAATAAATAAGACCTAGTATTTGCTAGCACAACAGGGTGACTATAGTAAAAAATAATTTAAATGTGCATTTAAAAATAATTAAAAGGGTATAATTGGATTGTTTGAAACACAAAGGATAAATGCTTGAGGTGATGGATACCCCATTTACTCTGATGTAATTATTACACATCTCATGCCTGTATCAAAATATCTCATGAAACTCATACTATATGTCTACTATGTACCCACAAAAACAATGCAAATGCAATTAATAAAAAATAAAGAAGCTGATTAAAAATGCAGTTTAATAATCGTATTTGAGAGGCAAATGAAAAAAACTTGGTATTTGATTGTAGTTGTAAGTAGTTGTAAGCACCAGCTTTCAGGAAGCTTATCAAATTCAAATTCAAGACTCACTATTTACTAGTTGTGTGACCTTGAACAAGTTTTTAACCACTCCGTGCCTCAGTTTCCCTATCTGTAAAATACAAATAAAAAATCGACTTTCTAGGTTATTTTAGTAATTAAATAAGTAATACAAATAAAACACTAAGAATGGTGTCTAGCTTATAGTAAAAGCTCAGTAAATATTGTTTAACTTTTTTATATATAGGAAAGTGACATAGTAGAGAGTAATTGTCAACTGAAATGGAACTTCATGTAACTTAGAAGTAATATAAATTTTCACAACTTTCCCCCAAAGAACTATTAAAAAACATTTCAATCCATTAAAATTTTTTTTTCTCTCTCTTTCATGACATATATGCTGATATAGAATCACTTTGTTGGGCAATAGAGGACCAAATCATCTGAGTTAAACAGCTGCCCGAGCTGCTACTTCCCAGGGTGCTATGAATTCTGTCAAGTTACTTGCACTTAATTGCTTTAAACTCTAAGGCACTAACAGAAATCTTTATTTTGCTTTATCCAATGCTTGACAATAGGATATAAAAGAAAATAATATAGTCATACATCGCTTAATGATGTCCCTTAGCATTACTTACCTACACGATGTTTTGAGACATGTCTTGTTCGGTGATTTTGTCGTTGTGTGAACATCATAGAGTGTACTTATGCAAATCCAGATGGTATGGCTTACTACACACCTAGGCTATTTGGTATAGCCTATTACTCCAAGGCCTCAAACCTGTACAGCATGTTACTGTATTGAATACTGTAGGCGACTGAAACATAATGGTAAGTATTTGTGCATCTAAACATAGAAAAGGTATGGTAAAAATGTCATATAAAAGATGATTCATCTGTACAGGGCAACTCTCTTATAATCTTTTGGAACCACTGTCATATATGGGGGCTGATGTTGACCAAAATGTTATGCGGGGCATGACTGTATTTTTAAAACATTGAAAAATACCAACTAAAACAACTTATTTTATATTGTTCTATAAAACAACTTTAGTTCATTTCCAGAACTTACCCTATGAATAAGGTATGGTGTTACCAAGCGATGTGGTTAACGTGAGGTGTAGGTTTAAATTAAATTCTTTGGAATTTTTTAAAATATATTTTGCGATTTGGTTCAGCCTTCTTCAGACTCTCTCAATTCATGTCTTCCACTAGTCATGTGGACTATTACAAAAGAAGAAGCAGAATTTGACCTTTGTGTTTACATGGCTTTCCAGACAAAAGTAATTTGCTAGAAACAGCTAAGACCCATACTGAATGTCATGAGAGCTTTTAGTTCACCACAAAATGGGAACTGCCAGATGTCCTCTTTTAACACATGAAGATTTTCTCACGTACCTTGTATAGCCTTTACCTTGCTGGACTTGTTTGATTATGATTGGCTACAACTGCCAACATAGTAAGAGATAATTGTAAGCATTAAGTCCCTGGTGCATGCTAGGCTGTGGCTGTGAGCACAGGGCAGGGAATTTGCACTGCTCATCAGACCTGCCTGGGCTACACCACACTTGCAGTCATAAGGGAAAGTTGATTTAAGGTGTATTATGGATGCTCAGGCTGTGGAAACGCCAATGATATAACTTATAGGAAGTCTTCCTTTGCCCTTCAGGTTAAATTCTTAGTGACAGACAGTGGATAATATAGCATAGAACCACTCCATATCCATGCCTGAGATCATATCCAGTGCCTTTCTTAAATCCACCGTCAAAGAACAGCACCAAATTCATCATATATATATATATTTGTTGTTGTTGTTCACAGCATGTTTCTGTTCTCCACCTCTGATCTGGTCCCCCCACTTGATGGCAGGACCTCTTTTCACTCATCTTTCTTTCTTAGTAATATTTATTCAGTGAAAGTCTCTGCCCATTGAATTAGGGCTGTGATTTGCCAAGCAAGTTACTTGTTTAAAGTGATGTTTAACATGCTTTTTAAAAATTATTTTTAACAATTACTGTGTAGTAGAAGTAGTGTGTTGTTTCCCACTCTATTTATTGGGATCAAGAAAGTGGGTGGCAGGGGAGTACAGCAGACCCAACTGATAGCAATAATTTAAGTATGCCCCAAGAATGCAGATGCACCTGATCCGTATTAACTTTATGCTTTTTACAAGTGGGAGTGGCTCTCCTGTCAAGCCCACTGCCACTGGACCGTCTCTATGTCTCACTCGTTGGATCTGGGTCTCTTCTTTGGCCTCCTGGACATGGTGCCATCCCTGCTGAAGTCTATAGGGATTTCTCAGGACAACTGGTGAGCCAGGCAGGAGGTGGAGAAAACCACAAGAGTGCAGAGATGACAGGATTAGGGAAGGGGTAATCCCTGGGGAAAATCCGGGGTAGCTGTCCACTTCAATGTGGGGCCTGATAGCCACTATCCCTGATGGATGGGGCCCACCATGTGAGTACAGGGACACCTGAAAATGCTGGAGTCTGGAAGAGCTGTTACAGGGGACAGATCTAACTGAGCGAAGGTCACATTCCGAGTTAACTGGTCGCTCCTGACTGTGCTCCAAGCTAAGGCTGAGCTCACAGTGCAGGCAAGAGTTCGTCAATTACAAGATGAGCTTTGACAAGATAGAGGTGCCAGATTAGTTCAGGCTGTCACATTGGAGATGTTACTGTCCTGCCTGAGGGAACAGGATGGCAAAATGGAGACCCTGGCTTATTGGCTAGCCTGTTTGAAGGGTCACCAACTCTCATGCCAACAGGATGGGGCTATGATGACTTAAATCGTCCTGGGACCCTAAGTCCTGGGACCCAATGGAGAGCTATAGTGGGGAGGAGAGTGAAGACTGGGAGGTGCCTATAGAGGTTCCTGTTCTCTCTGCCCACCCATGGTCACTACTGGAATGGAGGCAGGCTGGCCACACCTACAGGAAGTAGACCAGTAACACTTGCCCCATCCTGGAAAGACTGCACTGCTGTGGAGCTGGTGGAGGTAAGAAGTGGGTTCAGGCAGTGGAGGAGGGTGTTGATAGCAGCGTGGCTTCTCTATCTGTGGGACGTGGGGGCATAGGATAGTGTACTCTCTTGATTTGAGATGAGTAAAATGGCATCTATCATAGATCACTTGGTCCTGAGGCAGGGCCTCTATAGTGCTGAAAATGAGAATCGGGCCATCCTCTTCCTCAGCTGGGTAGTTGTGGGTTACAAGGCAGCCTGGCCAAGTGAGGGGGACGTCCCCACATCTCCTTTGCTATGGCAGACTATGGAGGAATTGCAGTATATTGCCTAGGAATTAGTAGGGGAAGCATATTATCTATGCTGACCATTGCTGAGGTCCTGACAATGAGATTTTCACTGCCAGCGTGAAAGAGCCATCTTAAAGTCAGCACCCAACCAATGGTATGGTGCATGGGTACCCAACATGAGCCCCTTGGTAGGACAATCAGTGTCCCGAGCAGCCCTAGCGGCCTCTGACTTAGGAGAGATGGAGAAACTCTATGGGCAAAGGGTGCTTTTGCATCTGGTTGCAAGGCTTCTCTGCATACCTGGCCCCAGGGAAATTGCAGAAGAATGAGTGAGAGGAATGTGAGGGCCATTCAAGGGTATGCTGGGATGGAGTGTCTGGCAGATGCACCTGACAGCAATAGCTTAGCTTAAGCATATCCCGCTAGTGCAGATGCACCTGATCTGTATAAATCACATGCTTTTTGCAAACGGGAGCAGTTCTCCTGTTCAGCTCACAACCACTGGGCCATCCCTGTATGTAAGTCCTCAGTAAACCCTATGTGTTGTTTGCTGACTGGGTCTCTTTTACAGCCTCTTGGATCTGGTGCCATTTCTGTTGAAGTTTATAGGGGTCCAGCAGGACAGTGGTATTATTTAGTGTTCCTGTGGCTTTGAACCATAATTTTACTTTCTGGAGTAATGTCACAAGTAGTGATAGCCCTGATTTAATATTTGATGGTATTGCCTTCTTTCTACTTTCTCCAGGGAGGAGAACCTTTCATCAGGATAGATTTACATTCCTCTCTGGTCACCTAGAAGTTATTTCAGTTTCTACCTGGGAATTATTTCAAATACTTTCCCTCCTTTCTCACCCACTGCTATGCTGATGACCAGATCATTTTGGCCGAAAGCAGGTAAATGTGCTTTAATGTAGGCATTTGCTGACTGTAGAATGGTCTGAAAGTGATCTCACATTTCTACCAGCTGAATCTGCAAAGCGGATATAAATCAGCAGGAAGGCTGTGTGGATCTCTGATGGACCCCACAGGAATTCTGGGATTCAATGAGCTATAAAGACGGTTCACAAAAACACAGAACCAAAGGAGTTTTCTACCATGCTTTTCTAATAATTCCCTGTGTCCTCCCCACCCAAATGTTTTTGCACTCCCATGAACATTTCAAAAATCTAAAACCAACATGAATTCTATGCAAGATAAATACAGAGCTTACAATTGGAAATGATCTCAGAACTGCTGTAATCTATTTTGTTCGAGCAGAAATAAATCTTAATCATACTACTATTTCACAGACTCATTCATTCATCTGTCTTTCATGATTTTTAAATAAGAAAATCCCTGGCTTTCCTGTGGAATTATTTTAGGTACAATCTCTGGGCTATGCATGTGACTTACCAGAGAAACAGAGAAGCAGACAGATTTCCTGTTTATAGTTTAACATTTCAGGCCTAACCATTTCAAAAGGAAAGAAGGGGAAAATTAGACATGACAGCATACTATAATGGCCTTTCATTGTTCCTCTTTGTCTGAAATTCCAAGGAAAAGAATTTACCTTGACTAGCCTTTGGGAAATTTATCCATCTGTTTGTTTTCCGACTCGGCACGGATGGGCCCTCTGTGTATAGGACACTGTGGCCAGAATTGGTGAACTGGTACTCATTCATGCATTCCTTTACTCAGCAAATGTTTACAAAGACTCTTCTGTAAATCAAACACTGTAGGCTGGAAATTTTTTAAATTTACAATTTAAATTTTTTTCAGTTGAGCTCTCATTCTAGTATTAGAGGTTTAAATAAATTGTTATATTGCAGTGCTAACAAAGTGAAGAGAATTATTAAATGCACCTCCTTCCGTGCAGGTCAGAGAAGTCAGAGATGGAATTTTTGTCTGTTGAAGAATGACGATCTATGGGATGGGAAAGAAGGTGGGGTGTGAAAGGAAATATGTGAAATGCGTATCTCTGTTCACATAGAACTTCTGGAAGTGTTGGAAAGCAGACAGCTATTAATCAGAAAAGTTCACAAAATAATGTTATTTCAATGTCAAATAGCCAGTTATATTAGATATAACAGTATGTAACTGATAACTAATTAGAATCTATCCAGATTAGCCCCTCCTTTAAAGATGGAGAATCTAGGGCTATGCAATGATGGAATGAGCTGCATGAGGTCACCTGGCTGGCGGGAAGTGGGAGCAGGTAATAGAACTAAGGTCCAAGTCTGTGATTTCAGATACTGAATAAAACTCGATTTAACAGCATCTTATCTAATCTGTTTCCCTTTATTAGTTAGAACAAATCAAGGCTGTGTAATATATTTAATTTTATTCACTCTATATTTTACAACCAATTCAGGAACCTGATAGACAGAAAACGCTCTATATACAATCATTATTTGGAGCGTTCATACAAGAAAGCCACTCAAAACAAAAAATCTCCACACTGAATAAAAGGGTTTGTATTCATGTGTGCTTAGAAACACAGGCATAATAATATTTTATGTACGAATAACATCTTACACTTTACAAAGTGCTTTCACAAACGTCATATATTTTTCTTCCATATCAACTGTGTGGGGTAGCTATTATGGCCCCATTGTACAAATTAGGAAATTGCAAGTTAGAGTTTGTGACTTAATGGCACACAGGTAATAAGTGGCAAAGCCAGAGTTCAAATCCTTGTTTTCCCACTATACTTTCAGTATTCTTGCTTCTCTAATACACAGAATAGGCAATAGATGCCATGTACCTTCCTGTGTCAGCCTGATATTTCAGTAATACTTGTGGTGACCTAGACTTTACTGGGAGTTTTCACGGACACAAAGCAGTTTAGGTAGCTGCGTTCCACCTTCAACAGCACACAATCTATCTGAGAAAGGTGTGACTGAAATGAATAAAATAAGGCATAATACAAGATAGTTTTCAATAAAAATCTAAATTTGTGCTGGCTTTAAGGGCAAGTGTTCCCCAGATGCCAAATTACGTTAAGAAATAAAAGTCTCTTGGTGATTTATTTTGGAAACCACCAAACTGAACCATCATCAATTTACACTATACTACTTAATTTATTTAATGCAATTTATATGCATTAATGATGCACTGATAATCTGGAAAAATGTAATTATAGAAGATCAAGAATAATAGTACTATAATGCCAAATGCCAGGCTGTGCAAAAAAATTTACGTCTGTCTGAAATTCCAACAAGGGAATAATACTATCTAGTTTTCTTAATGGATGAAAAACAACCTTGTCACAGATGGAGTTTTCAAAACCCTTTCCCGGTAGAAACATCAATCCTTTGGTGATACTGGGAAATTCACTCTGTACCGCTAGGCCAATTAAAACAGTTGCACAGCAGTTAGCTGCAGGGAGGATCTCATGCTCCAGAAAGACTGCCAATATTCCAACCCAGACAACTGGGACCTGAAAACTTTGCATTCCATTATTGATGTTTTTTAAGTAGATAGCAAAATGTGGGAAATGCCTTTTAAATAATTAGTTCCATACTCCTCTTTTTTTTGAGTAATTTGACCTTTTAAAATTCTGCTGAAAGATGATTTATATTTTACAAAGGTGTATCATTATTTTATAGATCTGTTTTCCTGGTTGATCCACATTTTGTTATTTTTAGACCTTCACTTTTCCATATGCTTTGTCATGAGCAATTGTGTGGCTGCCTGTGGAAATAACAAAGAAATAACAAAGATAATTGTGTGGCTGCCTGTGGAAATAACAAAGATAAGACGCAAACAGTTGCTTCCTTAACAAAGGACTTGATTACATCTAAATTGCTTTTAAGGTAGTATTTTCACGATCTACTATTATTAATATCACATTGGAAACCCTTGGTACTCCTGACTTTGATAACATTTGACTCCATTTTATTGATAGCAACACAATAGACTGTGTGAAATTTCTAACTACGGAAGACTTCGGCACAATGGTGCTTACACTGGTCACACATTGTAATCACCTGGGAGATTAAGAAAAATAGTGTCAAAAAAGTAATTAGGAGGTTATTAGGCTGAGTGCTTTGGGTTCCTACCTAAGCAAACCAAAACAAATTTGGCGTAAACAATAAAATGAACCTTAAGCTTCTCCAATCAGAACTGCCAATTAACATCTAACTAGAGAATCTACCAATCAGAAACCACGAAACCACGAAACCACAAACCAACCTCTAACTAGAAATTTTACCAATAAGAAACTGCCAGCTAATCTCCAACTGGGGATGTTCTACTTTAACCAATTCAATATTTTCTGTCTTACTTCTGGAAATACCTTGTAAAAATTTTCCCCGATTCCTACCTGGTTAGAGCCCACACGACTTGTGGTTTGGGGCTGCCTGATTTATGAACCACTGTTGGCTCAAATAAACTCTTTACAATTTTTGTATGCGTAAGTTTACCTTTTAACAATATTGGTGCCTGGGTCTCACCCATCACCCATAATTTGTAATTCAGTGGATCTGGGATGCAATCTTGGTATTCATATGTTTAAAAACTTCCAGGGGATTCTAACGTGCAGCTACGCTTAGGGAGTTACAACTTGGACTAGAGGAAATCACTCTAAAAGCTAAGCAGAAGTGACTTTTTCTTAGACAGAAGGTCTCACTCTGTCACCCAGGCTGTAGTGCCGTGACATAGCCATAGCTCCCTGTGACTTCAAACACCTGGGCTCAAGCGATCCTCCAACCTCAGCCTCCCAAAGTGCTGGGCTTATCGGCAGGAGCCACCATGTCCTACCAGAAGTGACTTTTTAAGAAATTGTAAATTAAATCTTTAGTTAAAAATTAGTAATATTATGGCCAGCATGAAAATAAGACTCTTGTTAATGAAATCCAAGTATTATGCTACTTGTAGGTGGTGATGTGTTAGTAAATGTTTAAAACCAGCTCCCTAAGAAACAAAGCTATGTTTAGTTGTGTTTATCTATTTCTCTGGTTCTGTTTGTCTGTTTCTCCCATCATAGCTGATTTCAAGCTACCAATGGTTTTACAACTGACTTGCCAAGTTTCTGAAAATTTAGCTCTTAAGCCAATTTTAGCTAGCTTCATTTTACTACCACATCTGAAAGAACTCGATCAGGCATGCCAATCATTACCTGATTAATATTATATAAGTTATTTATTCTTTGGGGATAAAATGCATTTATTTAGGCCTTATTTAGATTACAGAAGATAATAATCAATTCCCGTTTTTTGAAGTTGCTTAGACTAGCAGTATTGTTGGTTTGTCTAGGATTCATTTGAACAAGTTTCTTAATTGTAAAGGGACCTCTGTGAAAATAATATTCTTAATAAATTTAGTCACTTGGTATGCAAATCACTTAAAACACCAACAGCTATGAAATCTTGTGATGTTCTCTTCATTTTGAGGTATAATAGCATGTTCTACTTAAATGTCATATATATTACTAGATAAACAATAATAACAAGACATTTCTATAATGCTTTTTCTGTGCCAAGAACTATTCTAAGCACTTTACATATATTAACTTATATGTTAATATATGTTTAAGTTAACTTATAAGTCAAATATTCACTCTGTATTTAACTTATATTTAACTTATAAGTTAATTTAAACATGTTAGACATATAAGTTAAATATGCCTAACTGATATTTAACATATAAGTTAAAATAAATATTAAGTATTTTTTTACAGTTCTTTGACATATATTCTATTGTCCCCATTTTTACAGAGGAAGGAACTGGGGGTGAGGGAAGTTATGTAACTTGCCTAGTGACACACAGCTAGTAAGTAGCATATTGGAATTAGAACTAGACAGTCTATGGGTTTTTTTAAATTAATTTTTTATTTCAATAGGTTTTTGGGAACCAGTGGTGGTTTGGTTACATGAGTAAGTTTTTTAGTGGTGATTTCTGAGATTTTGGTGGACGTATCACCCTAGCTGTGTACACTGTACCCAACGTGTAGTCTTTTATTCCTCCCTATACCCCACCCTTTCTGCCAAATCCCCAAAGTCCAGTGTATCATTCTTATGCCTTTGCATCCTCATAGCTTAGATCCCACATATGAATGAGAACATACAATGTTTGGTTTTCCATTCCTGAATTACTTCACTTAGAACAATAGTCTCCAATTCCATCCAGGTTGCTGTGAATGCCATTATTTCATTCCTTTATATGGCTGAGTAGTATTCCATGGTGCATATATATATCTCATATTTTCTCTATCCACTCATTGATTGATGGGGATTAGGGCTGGTTCCATATTTTTGCAGTTGCAAATTGTGCTGGTATAAACATGTGTGTGCAAGTAGCTTTCTCGTATAATGACTTTTTTTTCCCTCTGGGTAGATACCTAGTAGTGGAATTGCTAAATCAAATGGTAGATCTACTTTTAGTTCTTAAAGGAATCTCCACACTGTTTTTCATAGTGGTTGTACTAGTTTACATTCCCACCAACAATGTAAAAGTGTTGCCTTTTCACTGCATCCATGCCAACATCTAATATTTTTTAAAATTTTTTGATTATGGTCATTCTTATGGAAGATCTAGGATTCAAGGGCTGCTGTTCTTGCAGGAGTGAGGTAGTATTGCACTGTGGTTTTAATTTGCATTTCCCCAATAATTAGTGATGTTGAGCATTTTTCCATATGCTTGTTGGCCATTTGTATATCTTCTTTTGAGAATTGTCTATTCATGTCCTTAGCTCACTTTTTGATGGGATTGTTTTTTACTTGCTGATTTGTTTGATTTCTTTGTAGATTCTGGACATTAGTCCTTTGTCAGATGTACAGACTGTGAAGATTTTCTTCCACTCTGTGGGTTGTCTGTTAACTCTGCTGATTGTTTCTTTTGCTGTGCAGAAGCTTTTCATTTCATCAAGTCCCGTCTATTTGTCTTTGTTTTTGTTGCATTTGCTTTTGAGTTCTTGGTCATGAAGTCTTTGCCTAAGCAAATATCTGGAATGGGTTTTCCAATGTTGTCTTCTAGAGTCTTTATGGTTTCAGGTCTTAGCTTTTTAAGTCTTTGATCCATGTTAAGTTGATTTTTTTGTATAAGGTGAGAGATGAGGATCCAGTTTCATTCTTTTACGTATGGCTTTCCAATTATCTCAGCACCGTTGGTTGAATAGAGTGTCCTTTCTCCACTTCATGTTTTTGTTTGCTTTGTTAAAAATCAGTTGGCTTAAGTATTTGGTTTTATTTCTGAGTTCTCTATTCTGTTCCATTGGTCTATGTGCCTATTTTTATACCAGCACCATGTTGTTTTGGTGACTATGGCCTTATAGTTTGAAGTGGGGTAATGTGGTGTCTCCAGATTTGTTCCTTTTGCTTAGTCTTGCTTTCATGTGTGGGCTCTTTTTTGGTTCCATATAAATTTTAGGATTTTTTTTCTAGTTCTGTGAAGGCTGATGGTGGTATTTGGGTGGGAATTACATTGAATTTGTAGATTGCTTTTGTCAGTATTGTCATATTCACAATATTGATTATACCCATCCATGACCATGGGATGCGTTTCCATTTGTTTTTGTCATCTGTGATTTCTTTCAGCAGTGTTTTATAGTTTTCTCTGTGGAGGTCTTTCACATCCTTAGTTAGGTATATTCCCAAATGTTTTATTTATTTTGCAGCTACTGTTAGAGGGGTTGAGTTCTTGATTTGGTTCTCAACTTGGTTGCTGTTGGTGTATAGCAGGGCTACTGATTTTTTACATTAGTTTTATATCCTGAAACTTTGCTGAATTAATTTACCAGTTCTAGGAGCATTTTGGATGAGTCTTTAGGGTTTTCTAGGTATACAATCATATCGTCGGCAAACAATGAAAGTTTGACTTCTTCTTTACCAATTTGGATGCCCTTTATTTCTTTCTCATTGCTCTAGCTAGGACTTCCAGTACTATGTTGAACAGAAATGGCGAAAGTGGGCATCCTTGTCTTATTCCAGTTCTCAGGGGGAATGCTTTCAACTTTTCCCCGTTCAGTATAATATAGACTGTGGGTTTCTCATAGATGACTTTTATTACCTTAAGGTATCCCCCATGTATGCCAATTTTGCTGAGAGTTTTATCATAAAGGAATGCTGGATTTTGTTAAATGCTTTGTCTGGGTCTGTTGAGATAATCAGGTAATTTTTGTTTTTAACTTTTTTTATGTGAGGTATTACATTTATTGACTTACATATGTTAAACTATCCCTGCATCCTTGGTTTGAAACCCACTTGATCATGGTGGATTAGGTTTTTGATATTCTGTTGGATTTGGTTTGGTAGTATTTTGTTAAGGATTTTTGCATCAGTGTTCATCAGGGATATTGGTCTGTAGTTTTCTTTTTTTGTTATGTCTTTCCCTGGTTTTGATACTACAGTAATACTGGCTTCATAGAATGATTTAGGAAGGATTCCCCCTTTCTCTATCTTTTGGAACAGTGTCAATAGGATTGGTACCAATTCTTCTTTGAATGTTTAATAGAATTTAGCTGTGAATCCATCTGGTCCTAGTCTTTTGTTTGTTTGTTTGTTTGTTTTGTTTTTGAGATCTGTTGCCCAAGCTGGAATGCAGTGGCACGATCTCAGCTCACTACAACCTCTGCTTCCGAGGTTCAAGCGATTCTCCTGCCTCAGACTCCCGAGTAGCTGGGACTACAGGTGCCCACCACCACGCCTGGCTAATTTTTTGTATTTTTTGTAGAGATGGGGTTTCACCATGTTGGCCAAGCTGGTCTTGAACTCTTGACTTCAGGTAATCCACCTGCCTCGGCCTCCTAAAGTGCTGGGATTACAGGCGTGCACCACCGTGCCCGGCTGGTCCTGGCCTTTTTTTTGTTGGCAATTATTTTATTACCATTTCAATCTCACTGCTTGTTATTGGTCTGTTTAGAGTTTCTAAGTCAGCCTGGTTTAATCTAGGAGGGTTGTATATTTCCAGGAATGTATCCATCTCCTCTAGGTTTTCTAGTTTATGTGCACAAAGGTTTTCATAGTAGCCTCTAATAATCTTTTGTATTTACGTGGTATCAGTTATTATCTCCTGTTTCATTTCTAATTGAGCTTATTTGGATCTTCTCTCTTCTTTTCTTGGTTAATCTCACTAATGGTCTATCAATTTTATTTATCTTTTCAAAGAATCAGCTTTTTGTTTAATTTGTCTTTTATATTTCTTGTTTCAATTTCATTTAGTTCTGATCTAATCTTCATTATTTCTTTTCTGCTCTGTTTGAGTTTGGATTGTTCTTGTTTCTTCTTCAATTCTGTGAGATGTGACCTTAAATTGTCTATTTGTACTCTTTCAGAGTTTTCGATGTAGGCATTTAATGCAATGAACTTTCCTTTTAGCACCGCTTTTACTGTATACCAGAGGTTTTGATGGGTTGTGTCACTATTATCATTCAGTTCAAAGAATTTTTAAATTCCATCTTGATTTCATTGTTGACCCAATGATCATTAAGAAGCCCGTTATTTAATTTCCACGTATTTGCATGGTTTTGGGGTTTCCTTTTGGACTTGATTTCCAATTTGATTCCACTATGATCTGAGAGAGTACTTGATATAATTTTGATTTTTTAAAATTTACTGAGACTTGTTTTGTAGTCTATCATATGGGCTGTCTTGGAGAATGTTCATGTGCATATGAATAGAATGTATATTCTGCAGTTGTTGGGTAGAATGTTCTGTAAATATCTGTTACATCCATTTGTTGTCGGGTGTAGTTTAGGTCCATTGTTTCTTTGTTGACTTTCTGTCTTGATAAGCTGTCTAGTGCTGTCAGTGGAGTATTAAAGTCCCCCACTATTATTGTGTTGCTGTCTATCTCATTACTTAGGTATAGTAGTAATTGTTTTATAAATTTGGGAGCTCCAGTGTTAGATGTATATATTTTTAGAATTGAGTTATTTCCCTGTTGGACTAGTCCTTTTATCATTTTATAATCTCCCTCTTTGTCTTTTTTAACTGCTGTTGCTTCAAAGTTTGTTTAGTTTGATATAAGAATAGCTACTCCTGCTCTCTTTTGGTGTCCATTTGCATGGAATATCTTTTAGCACCTCTTTATCTGAAGTTTATGTGAGTCCTTATATGTTAGGTGAGTCTCCTGAAGACAGCAGAAACTTGGTTGGTGAATTTCTTTCTTTTTTTTTTTTTTCTGAGATGGAGTCTTGCTCTGTCACTCAGGCTAGAATGCAGTGGCATAATCTCAGTTCACTGCAACCTCTGCCTCCTGGGTTCAAGCAATCCTCCTGTCTCAGTCTCCTGAATAGGTAGTACCACAGGCATATGCCACCACACCCAGCCAAATTTTGTACTTTTAATAGAGATGGGGTTTTGCCATGTTCCCTATGCTAGTCTCGAACTCCTGACCTCAGGGGATCCACCCACCTAGGCCTCCCAAAGTGCTGGATTACAGGCAAGAATCACTGTGCCCGGCCAGGTTGGCAAATCTTACCCATTCTACCATTCTGTATCTTTTAAGTGGAGTATTTAGGCCATTTATATTCAATGTTAGTACTGAGATATGAGGCACTTTTCTATTCATCATGCTATTTGTTACCTGAATACTTTGGTTTTTTTCATTGTGTTATTATTATATAGGTCTTGTGAGATCTGTGTTTTAATGAAATTCTATTTTGGTGTATTTCAAGGATTTGTTTCAAGATTGAGAGCTCCTTTTAGCAGTTCTTGTAGTGCTAGCTTGGTAGTGGTGAATTCTCTCAGCATTTGTTTGTCTGGAAATATTGTTATCTTTCCTTCATTTATGAAGCTTAGTTTTGCTGGATACAAAATTCTTGTCTGATAATTGTTTTTGTTTAAGGAGACTAAAAATAGGACCCCAATTGCTTCTAGCTTATAGGGTTTCTGCTGAGAAATCTGCTGTTAATCTGATAGGTTTTCCTTTACAAGTTACCTAATGCTTTTGCATCACAGTTCTTAAGATTCTTTTTGCCTTGACTTTATATAACCTGGTGATTATCTTTTTGTGATGAATTTCCCAGATGTTCTTTGAGCTTCTTGTATGTGGATGTCTAGATCTCTAGCAAGGCCAGGGAAGTTTTCCTCAATTATTTCCCAAAATATGTTTTCCAAACTTTCTCTTCTTCCTTGGGAACAACAATTATTCTTAGGTTTAGTCCCAAACTTCTTGGAGGCATTTTTCATTTTTTAAAAATTCTTTTTTCTTTGTCTTTGATGGATTAGGTTAATTCAAAAGCCTTGTCTTCACGCTCTGATCTTCTTTCTTCTGCTTGTTTGATTCTATTGCTGAGAGTTTCCAGTGCATTTTGCATTTCTCTAAGTGTGTCCTTTATTTCCAGAAGATGTGATTTTTTTAAATTTATGCTATCTATTTCAAAGAAGAATTTTCCTTTCATATCCTGTATCATGTTTTTGATTTCTTTAAGTTGGACTTCACGTTTCTCTTGTGCTTCCTTGATTAGCTTAAGAATCGACCTTCTGAATTCTTTTTCTGGCAATTCAGAGATTTCATCTTGACTTGAATCCATTGCTGGTGAGCTGGTATGATCTTTTGAGAGTGTTAAAGAAACATGCTTTGTCATATTACCATAATTGTTTTTCTGGCTCCCTCTTATTTGGGTGGGCTATGTCAGAGGGAAGGTCTAGGATTGAAGGAATGAGCATATTCTTTTGTCCCAGGGGTGCTCCCTTGATGTGATGTTCCCTCACTTCCCCTAGAAATGGAGCTTCCTGAGAAGCAACCTGTAGTGATTGTTTTTGCTCTTCTGGGTCTAGCCACCCAGTGGAGCTACTGGGTTCTGGGCTGGTACTAGGGAGTGTCTGCAAAGAGTCCTGTGATGTGATCTGTCTTCAGGTCTTGCAGTTGTGAATACCAGCACCTGTTCTGGGGGAAGGTAGAAAGGAAGTAAAGTGGACTCTGTGCTTTTGTTTTTGTTTATTGTGCTGGTTTTGTGTTGGTTGGCTTCCAGCCAGGAGGTGGTGCTTTTGAAAGGGAGGATGCAAACTTGCTCTAGGAACCCCTGGTTAAGGGTTCAGGTTTCCCAGGTGGTGGGCGGGGACATAGAGCTCTTCAAAGATTATGATCTTTGTTTTGGACTACCAGGGTAGGTAGAGAAAGACCACCAGGTAGATAGTGATAGGTGTGTCTGAGCTCAGACTCTTCTTGGGTGGGACTTGCTGTGGCTGCTGTGGGGCATGGGTGTGTGATTCCCAGGCCAATGAAGTTATATTTCCAGGGAGATTATGGCTGCCTCTGCTGAGTCATACAGGTCACCAAGGAAGTGGGGGAAAGTTGTCAGTCACAGGCCTCACCCTGTTCACATGCAGCCCACAGTCCCAAAGGCCGACCTCATTCCCCCTTTAGCCTTCCAGTAGCACCGAGTGTATTTCCAGGAAGCCTGTGACCAGGGCTGAGAAGTTTCCCCAGACCACGAGCCACTCCATTGAGAAAGCAAGTAGACTCACAGTTTTTTGGCATCTCAGGGAGCCTGCAGTGGTGATCCAATTCCTTCAAAGGGTCTGTGGATTCTCTCAGCTTTCCTGGTATGTTCCTGTGGTAGTTCTTGAAGCAAAAGTCTTAATGCTGCTCTGTCCATTGGAGCAGGGCTGCAAGCTAGTCCTGCCTCTAACTGTGTTCTTAACCATCGTGTTATATTAAAAAAGAATTAGAGAATGAAAATTATATTCTGATTCTATTTTTGAATATTACAGAACCCAAGTACTATGGTCTGAATGTTTGTGTACCTCTAAATTTATATGCTGAAATCCTAACTCCCAAGTTGATGGTATTAAGAGGCAGGACCTTTAGGGAGGTGATTATGTAATGAGAGTAGAGCCCTCATGAATGGGACTAGGGTCCTTATAAAAGAAGCCCAAGAAATCTCATTTTCCCTTCCTACCAAGTGAGGATGCAGCCAGAACATGCTATCTATGGACCAGGAAACCAGGCCTCACTAGACACTTAATGTGCTACACCTTGATCTTGGACTTCCCAGCCTCCAGAACTGTGAGAAACAAATTTCTGTTGTTTATTAGATATTCAGTTTATTTTTGTTTTGCTGTAGCAGCAGCCCAAATTTACTAAAACTTCAAGTTTTGTTTTATTTTTCCTCTCTTATGGTTGTTTTAAAATCTTTTTCAAATCTAACAAATATACTGTTAGCTGAAATGATTATTTTACCTTCCTTCTTATCAGTGCAGTTTGACATTTTCTGTTATGAAAATAAAAAGCACTCATAATTTTTGCATAATAGAGAAATTATCTTTATTGAGGAATGCATTTTATAACAAGTTGTATTATCACAAATCCCTAAAAATAACAATGCAATTTTTAAACTCTTATTTTTTGAGTTGGAGCCTGGGGACAAAACAATAACAACAGCAAACAACAACAATAAACAAAAAACCACTTAACACAGACATTTCTAGGCTGAAAAAGAGACGAAGTTGCCAAGGGCAAGGTTTTTTTTTTTTTTCAATCGTGTTTGGAAGTAAATTCCAACTTACGGAAAAAGTTGCAAAAATCAGACTATCTCAAAGAAAACACACATACCTTTTACTCAGATTACTCAATTGTTAAATTTTATCTCATTTGCTCTATCAATTGCTCTCTTTCTCTATTTATGTGTATCATATTATTGTTAAATTTTACCTCATTTCCTCATTTGTTTATCAATTGTTCTCTTTATGTATGTTTGTGTATACTGTTGCACACACAAATGCACACAAATATATGTTTCTGAATTTTTTGAGAGTAGATTGCATACATTATGGCCCGTTACCTCAAAATACTTTATTGTGTATTTTCCAAGAATAGGCATATTCTTTTACTTAATCAAAGTATACTTGTTATCTGATTGACTGTCTATATTCCAATTTGCCAATTGACCTAACATTGTCCTTTGGAGCATTTATGTTACCTCTAGTATAGGATCCAGTCTAGTATCACTTACTATGTTTAGTTCTCAGGTGTTTCTAATATAATTTAATCTGAAACATTTCCACAACTTTTCTTTGTCTTCTATGAGATTGACATTTTTTAAGAATTCAGTCAAAACCCCCTGTCTTTTTCTGTTGTTTTTGTTAAAGCGATGTTGTTTCCTTCCCAGTGTGTCACATTTGAAGGCACATGTTGAACATCCACAGTTTATTGGTGAGGTTAATTTTGATAACCCAGTCAAGAGGTTGTCCATTTTTTTTTCCGTTGCATAGTTACTATTCTTTCCCCAGAAACTAACAAACAATGTGTGAGGAGATACTTTAAGCCCAGAATAATATCCTAATATCCTGCTCCTAATCAAAATTTCCCCCTAGCTTTAGCATTGATTGATAATTCTTGCCTGAGCTGTATTTACTGTGATGGTTGAAAAATCATGGTTTTCCAATTCCAGAACTCCTTTCACCCACATTTACCAGCTGGCCCATGACATTCTGTTGTAAAGGAGACACCTTCTCATTTGTCTGTCTGTCTATCTATCTATCTATCTATCTATCTATCTATCTATCTATCTATCTTCTATTAGTCATCTATCTACCTATCTATTGATTATGTATCATTATATCAGTATGGATTCATGGATTTCTATTTTTTCCCAATGGTTTATAATTTATTATTTTTCTCAACTATTTTGCTCTCAAATTGGCTCAAGTTTGGCCAATGGGAGCCCCTTCAAGCAGGCTCTATGTTTTGGCAGTATACCTATTATTTTTTTGAACATTACTTTCTGGCACAACAAGATATTTCAGGCTCATCTTGTTTCTACGTTGCCCTTGCTTTGGAATCAGCCATTTTTCCAGGTAGCCCTGGTTCCTTCTAGTGGCAAATTATATTAGACACGAAGATCTGAGTGTTAGGTGTATTCATTTCTGCTGAGGTGTTTTTGTATCTAAGCCCTTTTGGCAGATAGAATTAGTAAATATATGCATGTGTATACACACACACACATATATACACACACATAGATGCATGTCTAATATCACACACATATATGCATGCAGGCATGTGTATGCAATTATAATACATATAAATGTACATATACATGGTTTAGAAATTATGAATTTATATCAATTCTATTCCATTTTCACATGGTTCTTTCTTGCCTTCCCTCATTTCATATTTGTATGTTCATTTTTCCACAGTGGACATCCTGACTCCCATCAACATCAACATCAACATCGACATGTTTTCTCATTTGCTCAATCATATAATACATCTGAAATAGTTTTATTATTACTTGGGCACAATGCAATTGTCCCCCATTCCTGCCTGTCACAAATTACTGGACCTAGTGATTATATGACTAGTTATTTATTTAAAATAAAGGAACTCCTATGTTTACAAAAACTCTTGTACAAAAATGTTTGTAGCAGCTTTATTCATAGCAGCCAAAAATTAGAAATAGCCCAATTGTCTTAATAGTAGAATGGATAAACTGTGATATATTCATACAATGAAATAGTACTTGGTAATAAAAAGAAACAAACTACAGCTGCATGCAACAATATGGATGTATCTCAAATACATTATGGTGAATTTTAAAAAGGCAAACAAAAAAGAATCAATGATGTGTAATTCCCTTTATATGAACGGACAAAATGAATCTATGTGATAGAAACCAAACCACTACTTGCTTTTGGTAGGGGTGGAACAGAAAAGGACACTGATTGGGAAGGGGCAGAAAAAAATGTACTAGGATTAAGAAAATGATTTGTATCTTGATTGGGATGTGAGTTATATGGGTGCATGCATTTGTCACAGTGGACTGAACTCTATATTTAATATCTGTGCATTTAACTGTCTATAAATTATCCATTAATTTTAAAATGTTGGCTGGAGTAGAGGCTACCCCTTTTAGCTGAGACTACAATTCTTTACATTAAAATAGCTCATTCTCCTAGCTTGCCTCATTTCTGATGCTCCTTCCCCATAACTCCCCAGCCCCTGTCAGCATTTGAGTTTGCTACTATGATCAATACCTTGATTTCCTTTTACTAACAAATTATGTCCTTTTTATTATCATTTCAAGTATACAAAGTTCAACATAGGTTAGAATTTTGTAGTTAGTTAAATGACATCATCAACTGATCGTGTCTGGCCAATATATAAGCTTTAATGTAGTAATAACATGCATGCACATTAAAACTGTTTAAATAACACTGACTTCTAGATTAATTCTCAGTTTAGGCCTTTGCCTATCTGATATATTAAGACAAAAGCAAAAACAAACATTTGCAGTGTATTCAGGTTTTGTCAATGGAAGCAATTGATTTCCATCATTAAATGATCGAAAGCCACTTCAATGAGGAAATGATTTTTCAGACCTTCTCATAGATTCTGGTGCACACCACGCCCTTCATTTTACATTCCTTAAAAAAGAGAGAGGTTAATTGAGTATCTCAAGTTCAAACCAGAGAACAGAAAATGTGTAATAAAAATAGAAATTCAAAATAAATTCATAAGATTAGTTTAGAAAGGAATAAAATATCAGTTTGTCAGTCTCCAGTAATTCAGAATTATGACCATTGAAATAGAAGAAACAATTTAGAAGTTGATCTATGGCACTGTAAAGGAATTTTTTTAAGTGGCAAGTTTTTATGTATAATTCACTTGCATTTAAATCTAATAATACAGTGATTTTAAAAAATATCTACATATTTGTGTTACCTGGGGAACATTTAAATATAGTGATGGCTCCTCCTCCCCCAAGAGATGTACATTCAGTTATCTGTTTGGGGGCCTTCATATTGGTATTTACTCCCCATGTAAATCTGTTGTGCAGCAAGGGGTAAGAACCACTGTACTAAAGAAAGAAACATTCGGAAGAGTACATGAATCTGTTTACATTCGATGTATGTGTTAATTAGTGAACATAAAGCCTTAACCCTTAAAAAAATGGTCAAAGGTCATCACATACAACCTTTGTCATTATTTTCATCTACCAACTAGAAGTCTCCAATGAGCTCAGCTTGCTTTATTGACATGATTGATTCTAAGTTAGTATTGGCTCTTGAATGAAAAATGGTGGGATATCTGCAAATAGTCTACAAATGACTTTACAAATAGTCTACAAAATACACCTTGCAGAGTGTATTTTGCTTTCAAAATTTAGACTTGCCTTCTTCTTTGTGAGTCCAAACTGGTAAGATTTACCTACACTTTCTCTAACCTTACTACCATTTTTAGGTATTTTTATTTGTAAAATAACAAATGGCCTCTTTTATTTCTAAAATCTTGGGTCAGTACTTGAAGATGAGTCTGTAATAGTTTAAATATCACTTAAGCATCAACTATTACTTTATTCTTAGTCATTTTTATCCATTCATATTCCAAAGAACAAATAATGTTTTGAAAATAATATAATCAAATTATTTATATAGCATTATTGCTCTATTTAGAAGTAAAAATACTCTTACCACTACCATTTTCCCATTCACTAGCTTTCTCTTTATGGTTGTCTCTTTGCCATCCCATCTCTGCACTTGATTCAGTGATCCTCTCTGCAGGGTTACGATGCTCTGCAAAGACAAGGTCATGCAATTGACTTGCCTGAAATTTGTTGATCAAAGAAGCAGTTCTTTCAGTACTGAACCATTTTCATAATAGATGTCTCAGGAGATACACTCCTTTTCAACACCATGGAGTCTATCCTTTTAAGCACTGGCAGGAATATTCCTCTCTCTCAAGCAGCCCACTGGGCCAACTTTGAAGAGAAACATTAAAGATTACCTTGGCCTTTCTATTGTCAGCTGTGGTTTCTTCAAATTCCTGGCCTAGCTTGAAGGAGATCTCTGTATTTTTAAAGGTGCTTTCAGTTCGTATAGTTAGAATATCTCCTTTCTTGCTGATGATCACAGTGGGTTTGGCCAAATTTCCCAGTTTTCTGGTGGCTAACCCCACACCTGAAAATTAAGATAGTGTTAGAATTATGGTGACCAAGACAGCATAGCCAAACAGGCTATGGTGGCCACATCCTTTGCTCAGTGGTGCCCCAGGTGTGTCGATGGCAGGTAATATCACTTACTACTAAGCGTCTCCTCCCATGTTTCACTCCCAATGGAAATACATGCCCAGTACTCACACGTTTTAGGTTTTGTTGTTCCAAAAGTAATGTCTGCAGATTTTCTTTTCTTTTCTTTTTCTTTTTTTTTAAGATGGAGTCTCACTCTGTGGCCCAGGCTGGAGTGCAGTGGTGCATCTCGGCTCACTGCAAGCTCCGCCTCCCGGGTTCACTCCATTCTCCTGCCTGCCTCAGCCTCCCGAGTAGCTGGGACTACAGGTGCCCACCACCATGCCCGGCTAATTTTTTGTATTTTTTAGTAGAGACAGGGTTTCACCGTGTTAGCCAGGATGATCTTGATCTCCTGACCTCGTGATCTGCCTGCCTCGGCCTCCCAAAGGGCTGGGATTACAGGCGTGAGCCACCGCACCTGGCCAATGTCTGCAGATTTTCAAGAGTTAAAGTTTCCAGCTGAAATAGCTAGTGCAAGTCATCTATTTTTATCACATCCAATCCTATTCCCCATTGAAAATTACTAATTATAGATTTGCATAAATCATTTTAGAGATTTTAGTTTGTATGTATAAATACTATAGATATATTTTTTAAATGAGACTATAGCATATACGTATTGTTCCATGATATTTTCCCTCAATACCATATTATGGATATGGAGAAGTATTCCCCTCATATTTTTGATAGAATCTCACTTCTGAAATTTTGTGGCTTCTATATCTAGCCGGTAGGAAAACAACTATCCATCTACCTTTGAGATCTCTACTATTATAAATGATCATAGAGAGATAAAATATTTTTTTTAAAAACTCTTCTACGTTTCAAAAATGAAACACAATTAGCCTCTTAAGTTTACTACCATTATTACCAAGACTATAAAATATATGAAAAAAGGAAAATGTCAAATAAAAAAATATGAAAGAAAAACTAGTTTTCCAGGAAGTCTCAATGCTTGGATATACTTTTTCCGGTTAAAATGATCTCAAATTTTTATATACTGAATAAGAAGTTAAGAGTTATAGCCAATAAACTATAAACTATATTCTTTCTTCAAATTCTGATTAATCTTTTGTTATTTTATACAGTTTAGGACAATGTTTTTCAAGTTAAATCGTAATCTCTGGGACCGAGCCTGAGAATTTATATTTACCAAATCCCAAGGTGTTATTTTGCACACTAAACTGGAAAACAATGAAATTAGAGAATCCTTCACGGACACTTTCTTTTATTTGGCTTCTTCCTCAGCTGTAAAGTGAAGTCTTTAAATCTAACCGGTCTCACAGTATGAATTCATCCTAGTGTTCCAGGCAACAATGACATGACTTTGCTCATTTTATCTAAAATAGAACATTTTATACAAGCTTTCTGAACAGTTAAGTAAAGCTGTAGGCACTTTGACAAGCACAGCAACCTCAGGTCACTGGCATCACTCTTTGTTATATTCATATAGTTCTGAAAATTCCCAAAGACTCTTCATATCTATTGTGTTTATATCGATGGGACATACTCTAGAAATAGTATAAAATAAAGTTGTTGTAACTAATGACTCGGTTTTCCATCTCCATTCACTGCTCCAACTCCAGAAACGTCTGATGATAGTGAAATTGAGTTTGAGTTTACTGCCACAACTCCAGTTCTTTTTCTCTCAGTAACTTCCCTAGGCTATGAACATAGTATTTTAGGAAGTATTTTTGTTTTTCAAACTCTCTGTATCTACATGATTGTGTAATAAAGGACAACCTAGAGGTAGAGAGAAAAAACTGTTAGTTTAGCTAAAAATTAAAATTTTAAATTAAGGTTTTCTAGGATTTGCATTATATGCAATTCCTTATTTTATGAACACTTTAGTTGCTATGAACGTAGCTCTCAGAAAAGCCAGAAAATGGGTTGACTATGCTTTTAAGCTTTCTTTCCTCTGGATCTGCAACCAAAATTCTCTTGGTATGAAATTGCCCTTGAAATCAGTGGGAGTTTCATGCATTTAAGCAGCTCTCTCATTTAAGTTAAAGTCTATTAAAAGTTACCACAAATAAAATTCAAATAAATTGTCTGAATGACACAAAAAAGATTAATCCTAAAAGAGGAATGTACTGCGGCCTGTGCAAACCCCCCAGTCTCCTGTTAAAGGTGTTAGATGAAAATGTCATGTAGCTTTCTTAAAAAGGAGCTTTTCAGCAGAACAACAAAAAGCATTTCTTACCCAGAGCTTTCATGTAATCGTCAAAGTTCTCACTCGAGACAAGTTTCCAGGTGCCCAGGAATTTGTTGCTCATCGTGATGGGTGAGAGCTCAACACAGTTCTAAGTGGGATTCAGGAGACTCAGATAAGATGCTGAGGCCTGAGAAGATTCTTTTCAAGGACGCCCAAAGCATGTGACTCTTACAGAGAGCCAATGGGGAAAGGCAGTGTCGGGACTAAGCAATGAATGGCTCTTCAATGGCCAGCTGCCCGCCCAATAGGATAAAAGAAAACCCCACATAATACTCCCTTTTGTCTCCAAAAAAATTTATAAAATGAATGAGATTACTATTTGAATCTTCAAAAATTTTTTGATCGATCTTACATTTATAAGAAGGCTTAGGCCCTTCATGCTTTGGAAAAGACTGCGTGAATTATGTGATCGTGAATGAATGTGTGTGTGTTTAGGCATGTCGGTCACTCTCAATCCTGAGTCTGCACAATTAAGAATTCTTATTGAAAGGGAAGAAAAAGAGGAAAATGTCTGTAAGTATTATGATAACAGTCACAAATATGTTGTGGGAGAGAAATGTAGGGGAGCAGTGTGAGGAAGTATTCATAGGTAAGAAGGCTTGGCATAGTTCACATATCCCAGGCAGGCAGAGTAGGCAGACAAAGAAGTCAGTCTATTGCAGCAGAGCACAGAAATTGTATTCATGTGATGAAACAAGAAGTAGCACTATAACATGTTCTTTGAGCACAACAAAGATTTTCAGCTAAAAATACTTAAAATCTGAACTAAGCAGGTTCCTGGATACTATAACCATTTGTGTTTAAGTCATTTAAAATGAATCTACAATTTTATAAAGAGGATTTCCTATAGAAAGAGTACTAATGTATATTCAGAACTCGCTATGGGCCAGACACTGTGCTAAGTGCTTAATACAGGTGATCTCATTTAATTATATCACTGACTCCAAGAGTTAGGAACTATTATTACATCCATTTTACCAATGATAAAAATGAGCCTGGGGACATTAGGTAAATTACTTCCAAAAGTTGAATAAGAAGAGGACGGGTCTGAACCCAACATTACTGCCAGTGCCTGGGTTCTGAACCATGATCTTAACTGCTTCTATTATACTATACCATACATGCTACATGCACAGAGGCCCTGGCCAGAGATCACCTGATGCTGATAGCACCATGATTGGCTAGAAACACTCTTGCTCTTCTCAAAAATCAAGTGGAGTAAAAAAATCAAAAGATCCAGCCTACTATATTACATCAAAGCCCCAGTCTTTGGCCAAGGGGAACAAATGTAAATCCACTTAGAACGTAAGTGTTGCTCTTGAGAATCTCTAATTACTGCTATATCTTTCCTAGCAGGTTTTTTTTTTTTTTTTTTTTTTTTTTTTTTTTTTTTTTTTACCTTAGCATGAATTCTGACTGTGAAACAACTGATTTTACCAAGTTTTATACATTTAGTAAACAGGTTGGCACTGTTTACAACAACAATAAGAAACACACAAAAATATGATGAATTTGGTCATAACAGGTAGAATCATTGGCAACAAGGGCTCAGGAAACCCAGTCCCATAGCTGTGACATAACTATTGCAGTTATGTAGTTAGAGTTCAAGCTGAACAAAACATGTGAAATCATACACAGTGGGCTGAAGTTTCATTTACATTCCCAGTGCCTGAATAGCTCAAGGTGGGAAAGAAATAGTGAATAGGAAAATTCCTCAGCTAACCAACTAACCCAAATCTAAACCCAAGAGAGTGTAATTGGAGGGAGTACATTGTACTGGGATAGAAAAAACAACTATGAAATAAAGAGCTTTTGATTAGTGGATATGTTATTTGATTTTCCAAAACACTTTACAAAAATGATGATATCATTTGTACCTTCAAAACTTTTTTTTTGGTCAGCAGTACACTATTAAGGAGTACAGCATTCCGCATTTAGGTTTTCTGCCTAAATAAATGAAGGACCTTCAAACCCTCATCCTCACACTAGAGCCAAGACCTTGTATTGAGTGGGACTGCTACAAGAAAGCTGTGTGAATTTTAAGCTGACTCTGTATTGCACATAGGAACAGCAGTGGAGTTTAAAATGTAAACATTGAACCTTATGTTTCCAAGACAGAAAACTTACAACTTTGAAGCAATATTAGACCAAGAAAAAAATTTTCTACTTAAGGCTTATCAGCAATTGTACCTGACTGCTATTAATACAACTGACCAGATGAGTTTGGACCATGATGAGATTCTGAGGCCAGTACGTGGGCCAAAGGCACAGATTAAAGCAATGAGAGAAGACACAGACTGAACCAGGCCTGACACATTATATCACTCCTAGCTGAGAAAGTCATCAGTGTCCTAACAAGTAGGAGTGCACAGAACCACATTATAACTAGATGCATATATTTAGACTGGACTACATGTTTGTAAAATACATATAGTCTCTCTATGATGTGTATTCAGTTCTTCTCTCTTCACCAATTTATTGTCCATGTAAATTCTCAAGATACGGCAAGTTATTTGAATCATATACTGAAAGGAAGATCCAAAGGTCAAAACAAAATAAATAAGGAAATCTTACTCTATATAACACACCATGTAAGTGCTCCTTATAGATTGTCTTCAAGCTAAATCCAATCATATATTTGAAAAAGAAATAAGATAATCAATCATTACATAGCAAATGAACAAAGAATTCCTGACCCTCCACTTGGATGCCAAAGATCCAACTCAATTTTTGTTGTTTACTCAATTGCAAATATATTTGTTGAGAGCTTATTAAGTGCCAAGCACCGTTGAAAGTGCTGATTAAACATTACTGAATCAAATTCCTTGCCTTCATGGAACTTACATTCTATTCATGATTTGATAAAGGCTTGAAGCAAGAAGTTTTAATGGTAACGAATTTGAAATTATTTGTAAAGTAGAACTATTCTGATAATAATTGATGACAGGAGAAGCATACCATGGAATACCAAGATAAATAATCAACTTAAAAGGGTCACTTAAAACATTGTGGGTTCATAGTAGGTATATGTATTTATGGGGTACATGAGATGTTTTGGTACAGGCATGCAGAGCGTAATAACCACATCATGGAAGATCGGGTATCCACTCCCTCACACATTTATCCTTTGTGTTACAAATAATCCAGTTTTACTCTTGCTTATTTCTAAATGTACAATTAAATTATTATTGACTGTTCTGCTATCAAATACTAGGTCTTATTTATTCAATTTTTTTGTAACCATTAACCATCTCCACCTCCCTCCTACTCCCCCACAACTCCTGTACTACCTTTCCTAGCCTCTGGTAATCATCCTTCTGTTCTCTATCTCCATGGGTTCAAATGTTTTGATTTGTAGATAAGTGAGAACATGTGATATTTCTTTCTTTGTGTCTGGCTTATTTCACTTAACATGTGCTCCAGTTCCATCCATGTTGTTGCCAATGACTGAATCTCATTCCAAAAAGTGTCATTTTTAAATAAACAGTTGGGAAGAAAATAAAAATAGACCTTAGAACTTTCACTTCTGGTCGTGATAGATGAGCAAATTAACCCAACTTTTCATCTGTAAAAAGATGAACAAAATTAGAAAAAAAAATCTTCAAGGCATCAGAGATAAAAAGGCAGAGAAAAACTAAGAGCTTAGGACTTGGGAAAGAAAGGCAAATCCAGAGAGACAAATCCAATATTTGGAGCTTCTGCTCCACTAGGGATCTATGAATTCTGCAAGAGGCAGGTTAGAGGTAAAAAATCCAAGGAACATTTATGACAATGCTACAGAGTTAGGGGAAAAGTGAAGAAGAATCTGGTTGATCATTACACTTTGTCTTGGGACTCTCTTGCAACACAGGAGTAAGTATAAGCTTGAAATATACCTGTGCTAATATAAAGTCAATTCTTAAAATTAGATTAATGTGATCTGGGATAGCTAGTGAACCAAGCTACTAGTCGGAAATAAACATAAACCCTCTTCAGAGAAAGAAGATAATATCACCTGAGATCTAAATTTATATATATAATTTATATATATATATTGCTAATCAAAAATAAATAGAACAAAAAGAGGAAATATGCTTAAAAGATAAAAGAAACAATGGACAATAGAAATAGATAATTCATAGAGCAGATAATAAAAACAAACATGATAGAAAATATCAACAGACCCAAAAGCATTTTAATGACTAGTAAGATTGATAAACTCTTAGGAATATGGATTAAAAATAGAGAAGACAAAATTATTGAATGCAGGAATGAAAAAAAGCATATTAATATATCCCACAGATATTAAAAAGATCATAAAAATATAAACTACTTCATGTCAACAAATTAAAATTTGTTAAATAAAAAAATTTAAAAGAGACTTACAGGCTTCTTAGAAAACACAGTTTATGAAAAACAATGCAAGAGAAAGTAAAAATCCTGAATACTCCCATATCTATTAGCATTAAATCCATATTTAAAATCCATCTCATGAAGATACCCTATGCCCATAGGCTTCACCAATGAATTCTTACAAATATTTGAGGAAAAATTAATACCAATGTTACACAAACTCTTCTAGAGAATAAAAAAGGTCCCAGGTTCCAGCCTTCACCAAGATCTCTGTACGTGTCACTCTCTTTTCCTGCAATACCTCCCTTCATCTCTTTCCCTGTAATGCGTAATCACTCCCATATGTTTAATCCTTAATTCTCAGCTCAATCATCCTTTCGGACCTTTAGAGTGACTTTCTCTTGATATTAACTCAACCATCTTTCCTAATAGTTTCTTTACCATGTATATCATCATTTAACAGTTACTGCAATGATGATGTTTATAAATTTTGAATATAACTTGATAAATAGCTTAACTGACATCTTGATTCCATGTGATCAGGGACAATGTGTGATTTTGCTCATGTAGTATCCCAAGTGCAAAACACCATGCATACACACAGTAGGTAATGAATAAACATTTGTTGACTGACTGAATGAAGAAAATAAAACATTTTGTAGTTTTTGTTTGCATCATATCAGATAATAAATGTTATGAAAACATCAAAAACTAGTGGTTATGATCAGTAGTATTATTCTTCTAAACTTCTTTCTCCCCTCTCTCTCCCCTGCCTTCTCTTTCTTTTCTTTTTCTGGAGATACAGAAAGAGCAAGACTTGGGAGATAACTAAGTGACACTCATTCCTTCATTTGGTCTTTCCTTTAGTCAGCAGTAAAAGCAGGCAATTGTTTCCATGTTCAGTACGACATAATCTTATTATGATACTAGGAAAGTGCATGTAAGATGATTCTAAGATTCACTGTACATTATCTCACAAGCATAAACGCAGACAATTATTCAACATGTATTTCTTGAACTGTGATAGTACTAGAGATAACATGATGAGTGAAATAGCAACAACTCCTTCCCTCATGAACTTTATACTCTAGTTAGGAAGACAGACATTAAGTAAACAATCAAGACACATGATATCCGATTATTATTTTTTGTCATTTGCAGATGGAGACTGTGAAAATGCCATTAAGAGCCCATTGACCATTACTACCTAGGAATATACCTTATGAAATTTTGTAGACACCATCGTGAGACTAATGATCTGATTTATCTTCAGAAGTCAGTTACTAGAGTAGCCAGTACCTTTCCCAGACAGCTATTTAGCGTAAGGTGACAATGGCACTTCCGGGCTGATAACCTCCTCTTCCATGTTTCAAATAAGTGTTTTACTCTAAGTTTAACAACTTCAAGATTAAAATTGCTTTCTTAATGCAAACCATTTCATGCAACTTTCTCGTCTCCCAGTGGATATTTGGTCTTTTGGTTACTATGGTGACAATTGCATTTATGCAGCCCCAACGGTAGTTAATAGTTTTTCTTTTTTGTTGAATGGCAATAAAGAGAGGAAAGAAGTGTTTGTGATTCCTCTAAACAATTCAATTAGCGGTGTTTGTTTGTTTGTTTTTTGCTAGAATCTAACACACCGTGGCCTCTTTTCCAAAGGCTAGTCTAAGATTTCACATCATTACTGCTAATGGAAGACCTGAGAATTGGAGTTACTAACACACCAGGGAGTAAATAAAAGACAAGATTTGTGCATCTGAGTTTCTTTCTCTGGCCATGATAACATATACTGAGCTTTCCCCATTTTTCCACTTATTTGCATTTCGCTTAGAGAAAAGGTGATATTAACACTTTCCAGATACAGGACATCCAAGTAGATTGTACTATTAGCACAAAGAGCTGTAGGAGACACTTTTTAGGATTTAGCCATTTGCTCCATATTGCTATGAAAAAAAGGAATCCCTTAAAAATAATTCACTTGCAAAGCAGTGAAAAATGTGTCTGTGCCAGGCACGGTGGCTCACACCTGTAATTCCAGCACTTTGGGAGGCCAAGGCGGGTGGATCACAAGGTCAGGCGATCGAGACCATCCTGGCTAACACAGTGAAGCCCCAACTCTACTAAAAATACAAAAAATTAGCCGGGTGTGGTGGCGGGCGCCTGTAGTCCCAGCTACTCGGGAGGCTGAGGTAAGAGAATGGCATGAACTCGGGAGGTGGAGCTTGCAGTGAGCCGAGATGGTGCCATTGCACTCCAGCCTGGGTAACAGAGCAAGACTCCATCTCAAAAAAAAAAAGAAAGAAAGAAAAATATGTATGTGCCTAGCTTTATTTCATCAGGAGAAAATACAAACTAAAAAATTCAGGTGATTTTCTAATCATATGGTATCCAGGTAGCCTATTTTGTGTTCTACTTTATTTCTTTGATTGTGTCTTACAATTTTTTTAAACAATTAAGATGGTATGATGGCTTGAAAGTATAATGTACATATGAACTTTTTACATCTATATATATATTTCAGACTAAGTAAAGTTAGATCAGAGAATCAATTAAATTCAAGTTTAAACAGTGGTTTTTTTTTTTTTTTTAATTCATGCCAGTCCATTCCTTATTTCCTCAAATAGCTGAAAACTAGTTTTTTTTTTTTAGTTAAATTCCAGCTTATAACATGTTCATGACTGGAGATAAACTGTAAAAGTGAAATCTCTTAAATTTCACACTTATTCGGAGCAATATTAGCTGCTGTAATACACTCCAGGATTTCAGTGGCTTATCCTGGAAGTTTATTTCTTGCTTGATGTCCAGTCCAGTATAAGTCTTCCTGGTCTATGGGGAGCTTTTCTCCATGAAGTGACTCAGAGGTCTTGGATCCATTCATCCTGTGCCTACACCATGACCTCAGGTATTCAGAGACCTCTCCTCCAAGCAGGCAGGCACAGATTTCCTTGACCCAGAAGTGGCACATATCACTTCTACTCAGTTTCTAATGCAAAATTGTCCTAAGGCCCCAGGGAGGCAGGGGAGGGACTGGGCAATGCAGTGCCTGGCTGGCAGACTCTTTCTAGCAACAATGCTATAACATGGAAGCGTAACCCCAGATTTCTACTGGGTAATTAACCATCTCTGTCACAGTGGCTTTCAAATTGTGGTACATCATGTTCTGACATTATTTCTTAATTTAGGAAGATAGAATGTGATAGTGAATTTGGAGTAAGTTCTCATTTAGCTTTATCACTTACTCTAATACATGGATTTCATTTGGGCTGAAGTTTTATTATCTGTAAAATATTGATTATTTTGAGGATCGAGAAAGATAACTTTTGGGAAATTGCTTTGTAACTTATGTATTGAAAGATATTATTTTTAATAAGCATCTACTCATATTCGAACTCTGTTTTACAAAGTAAACTAGAATCCGTATTCCCTGCTCATTTTTCTCAATTAGTTGCTCTAAGCTTACCTCTGCTGAGACCCTCTTGATCTCTTTTTCTGCTCACTGTTTTAGTGCACATGTTCAACAATTACATTGTTCCTATTCTTTGCATTCTAATTTCCTTATAAACTCAGAAGGGGATCTGGAAAAAATGAGAAGACCTGAGGAATTTTCTGTGTCAGTCCTTATTATAAGGCTTCATTTACCCTCACAATCCTGAGAAGTAGATAAGTCTCCATTTTGCAAAGGAGAAAATTTAAGTGATTAAGCAGCTCATGCATGCTCATGTAGCTGCCAATGGCAGAAGCAGTATTCCAGTCCCGGTCTGACTGGTCTTCCAACCCCATTCCATTCACTGCATGCATCTTTGGGTCAACAGGTGAGTTCTGTTCTATCAGTGGGGCTGGTAATTAGATGGTTGATCCTCACCTTCGTGGAAAAAGGCACACAATGGCCTGGATACCAAACTCCAAAATGAATAGATATATTTTTGGCCTAAATACTCAGGATAGAAATCATAAGAGTGTATGTTTTGGGACTAGACTATGTCCTGATACTTCATCCTAATGTTTCATCTACTTTTGGTTACTATCTTTGGGATAGTCCATTGTCTTTTTATAGCCAGTGAAGAAAAGTATGTCCATTATGTTTATTGCATTTTTGCACAAAAAATATAAAAATTAAATATTACTAAAAGTGCTTAAAACAAATTATTTTAATTTTAATAATAAATTATATTAATGATTTATTATATTATTATATTAATATGTAGCATATGATACATAATTAACAATATAAATGTTTGTTATATTAATATATAATTAACATAATATATAATTATATTGTATATTAGTATAATTAATTCCTTTTAATTACTTAATTTTAATAATTATTATTCAGTAATTTATTAATAGTGTTCAATAGCAAGGAAAATATGGTGAACAATTCTTGACTCATATATTAATGATGGCATCAGCATGATTGGTCTTTAAATAATTAATACTTTCCTACAAACCAGTGTGGATTTGATGTACAATAATATAAATATTCAGAATAAAATATATTTGTAAATTATATTATAAAACTATTCTGAATATTTATTATTTATATTTTATTCTTAATATTTTAATGTGAGAGAATAAAAACTTCTCTCACTTGTTTTATTTTAAACCTGCTTAGAAAGTAAACAAATAATGACTTTACATTGATTAACTCACTATAATGAAAAGTCCCTCTATTATCTTTCTTCCATAATAAATCTAATACAAGATAACAAATATTATGTTGTCATTTACTTAGAGATAGATGGTAATTTTTGAAGGCAGGTCAGATGTACCAAGAGACTGATTATGTGAGTTCTTAATAAAGATCAATGATCCTAAGTATACCTTTTAATGTATTTTTAAAAGAAAATTTTCACATGATTTGACTGAAATTAAAAGGAGTCATGTTTCAAGATGACTCTGCTACATCAAATATAAAAGGGAAGTTGTGAACACCATACCTAAGTCTGATGTTTTCTAGTCCCTGAGACAGCATCAGATGCACAGTGATCACCGAGAAGAACTTGTTGGATGAATGAATGAATGATTTCCTCAGGAGTAGTATCTTTGACTCCACCTACTAAAATACTCAACATGGGGGTTTTGTTTCTCATTCAGGCTCATTGTGCTTTGAGCTGTGACATATATAAAAAGAGAAATATCTTGAAAATTAGGAACAGCATTATTATTTTCTTAATCGTGCCTGTGTGAAGTCAAAGATTTAAGTGAGTAAGTGCTTAGTGCTTTTTAGCATAATTTCTTCTTCCTAACAGTTGTGGAAAACTCTCTGACCCTGCTCTGAGACGTCACTAAAGCAGCTGTCATTTCCAGCTCCCTTGCAGAGGCTGATTAAGGAGGAATTGGTCCATGTTCCCCTTTGTGTAAGACATCACTTCAGGGGCTGAACACCATCTTGACTTCTGGAACATAGGCATGTTTACATTTTGTGCATACTCAAATCATGAGGAAGGAGGAGGACATGGCATGCTGGGATGACTGTCATTGTCCACATCCAGCAGCTGCATAGCCAGCACCAAGCCCATCACTTCCAGCCACAGTTGAAATCTCAGGGGTCTTCAGGGTTTAATGTGACAACCCTAGTTTCTTTCCTTGGCCAGGGATTCAGTTCATGTCTCAACCGCACGTTGTAGTCCTTTTGTCCATTACCCTTCAGTTTCACCCTTACTAAGGTGCCAGTAACCCCCAGTTTGCCTCCAGTAGCCCCAGGTTGTGCCTACTCTCCAAGTGTAATTGTTAATAGTGCCCCTTTTCAATTTTAATTTCTCGTCCAATTTGGATGACAAATTACATGGTCATTCTACTCTAGTGAATAGGCATGACTCTAAGGACTTACATTTGACCAAATACTATCTATGTTTAAATTTAAGGCAAAAAATGATTATTTATAAAATACTCCCTCTTTCTTTCTTCTTTTTCCACTGCCATAGGTACACACAGCATTTTAGGCTTTGTCCTTTAATTTTACCTCCATTAGGCTGTTTTACCCTAAGCCATGAGAACATGAATTTCTACCAACAGCCTTTGGTGAAACTATTAAGGGATTCTGTGCAGCTCTAACAATTATATTCTTACTAGGCATTTAGAAATTCAGGACTGGCATGTAATAAAATGTCATTCTGCAAAGGCCAGGTTGTAAACAGTTGTGACAGATGCACCAGCCTGATTATTTTAAATGGATTTATGGAGAAATGAGATGACTGTTTTAAATACTCTTTTAGAGCAACTTATCCGTAGTGTACAACACCCAGTCTCTATTTAATGCTATCTATCTGTCTATATCACCATCATTTAATCTATGTATCTGCTTTAAGAGGGATAGACTTCTGAAAAAATAAAAAGTCAGCAATGTTGGTTTTTAGAATCTGTGCTACCTAGCAGGTCACCTGAATTTCCACATGGCTTTGATAGAATGCCTTAACCTAAACGGAGTGGGTCCTTCAGTGAGAGCTCAAGGACTGTGGAAGTCAGGTGGGCAGAGGACAGAGGGGACTCTGGTGCTGTTACAATCACACCACAGGCAAGTAGCTTCTTGCCTCATCAATTCATTGGTCTGTTCCTAATCCTCATTATCAAATAGCTTCAAAACTCTGATTAATTTGATGTTTTTATTGAGCAAATTTATATTGAGACATTTTTTAAAAAGTCACTAGCCCTGAGGCATATCTTCTTCAAGTACCAGTTCCCTGTCAGTGAACAAGTTTCCATTGCTGTGGACCTTTCTTCACACCTTTTCGTAGATTCTGGTGCTGACAATATTATTCATTTTACATTCCTAAAAGCAAAGAGGAATCTATTAGAGTTGGTAGATAACAGGCTAAACTCGCCCTGCCCCTTTCTCCTCAGACCAAACCCTTAATTCAGGATGCAAAAACAATTGCGTAACTTGAAAGGCATGTATCAGATCAGAACAATTTAAAGAAAACTTACCACTACCATTTTTTCATCCACAATTTTTCTTTTGATTGTTGTCTCTTTGCCAAGCCATTTTTGGACATGAATCATTGAGCCATTCTCTAATGTTATGGTGCTCTATAAATGCATAAAGAAATCAGTTAGAAGTAGCAAGTCACTACCTTCTAACCTACGTGAGACCAGATATCTACTTTTTAATTTCAATTCTGAAATTCTTTCCTTAAAATCCTCACTTTGGTTGTTGTGATTTAGTACTATCCAACTAGAAGAAGTCTCAAGAGATTATTCAATTAGTGCTCGTTCTTAGGCAAACAATGCATTAGCTATTTGTGTTTGTTTCTTTCTATGTGCTCTTTCATAGAATGACAAAGAGATAAGAAAAAATGAAGCAAAAACAATTTGAATTTTTTTAACCCTATTGTTAACCATCAAAATAATTAGCAAAAGGATTAACTTTAGAGATGTGAGAATATCAACGGAACAAGCCCAGATGGACTTGGTGATAAATCAAGTTACAGAGTAAACCATGCCTAACCACCTTCTAGCTTTTTCCTGATTGTTGAACACCAGGAAGAATTAGTTCTGACCTTTACTTTCCGGTTGTCTGCTGTGGTTTCGTCAAATTCTTCCCCCAGCTTGAAGGAGATCTTAGTGTTCTGGAAAGAACTTTCCGTTCTTATGGTCATCGTTTTCCCATCAACACTAATAGTTACTGTCGGCTTCACTAACCCTGCCATGCTCCGGGCTGCAAAATTCACTCCTGTAAGACAGAGATAACCTTGGACCTTATGAAGACATTGTTAACAATCACTTTGGAAGTCAATTTTCAAAGAATGCTTACTTTACCTATTTTGAAATTTTGGATAATATACAGTAACTTATTTTATGTTCTGTGTGATATCTGGGTTGAGCTAGATACTCCCAGTCATAAGGTGTATATGTGACATTTTGAAAAGCTAAATTCACTCTCTGAGACTATTACACTTCCTCTACAATGTAAATTTGTGTGGTGCCTTTCAAGAGATCAAATGCTTGCACTTCACCTTGTGGAGTGTTACAACAACCGTGTGGGTGCGGGACGAGTTTGACTTGGAGCCTGGCCCTGTTGTTCTGGTTGGGAATTTCCCATTGTCAAACTTGACTCCTGCAGTTGGTGGGCAGAAGAGCTGACTCCCTCTCTGTCTTGATATCAAGCTCCATTTCACATTTAGATTCAGGAACTGATATGACACATCTCGCTGCAGAGAAGCAGTATTAGACATTTGCATCACAAAGAAGAGTGAGATGGTTAAAACCCAGGTTCTAACTTAGCCACTTGCTAGCTTGGGCATATTATTTACCTCTCCTAACCTTCAGTTTTCTCAATAGTAAAGTGTGGATAACTGTATGCTTAACCTTGCAGGGTTTTTTTGTTTGTTTGTTTGTTTTTTGTTTTGAGACAAAGTCTCACTCTGTTGCCCAGGCTGGAGTGTAGCAGCATGATCTCGGCTCACTGCAACCTCTGCCTCCCAGGTTCAAGCGATTCTCCTGCCTCAGCCCCCCGAGTAGCTGGGATTACAGGCACATGCCACCATGCCCAGCTAATTTTTGTAGTTTTAGTAGAGAGGGGGTTTCATCATGTTGGCCAGGCTGATCTCGAACTCCTGACCTCAGGTGATTCGCCTGCCTTGGCCTCCCAAAGTGCTGGGATTATAGGCATGAACCACTGTACCCGGCCAGCAGATGTTTTAAAAGGTTAAATGAAAGGGCTTAGCGTGGTACTGGCATATAGAAACTGCTCAGCTGTTATTCCTGCTTGTATTATGCCTAAGCCCAGCTCCCAGTCAATGCAAGTGCTATTCTGGCCATAAGGCCCTAGTTTTTTATATACCCCCCCAATTTTAATTCAAAACAAGTGAGTCTATAAAACTATGAAGAGATAGAAAAACTTGTTTCTTATGACCCTCTGAGAAAGTTAATATTGACTACGTCAGAGGAACAATATTACATTTATAAGCACATTGACTTATTATGGGGATAAGGCATTGTTATTTCATTGTCTAGAATAAGTAAACATAATTAATAATTGTAAGCATCCATTGAGCGTTTTAAGTAAGTTAAAAAAAAGTAAAGATAAGAAAGTCCTTGGCTTTGCATACAGTTTACTATTGCAAGGGAAGTTTCTCTTAATTAAATGTGAAAAATATTAAATAATTGCTGTTCTTCTATTAGTAAAGAACAGTTTAGTTATTATACACCCAAGTCATTATAATTAATGTGTAACTATATGACTTGAGTTAGAGATTAAAGGACAGGTAGGGTTTATAATTCTGAGGAATATCAGGGTGACACATTCAATAAGTAAAAATGTTCTGTTTCTTCAGATTTGTAATTCTTCAAAATCATGTTTGTAAAATATCTCTCACATGTATGAGAACCAGCTAGAAATTTTGTTTGTTGATACTGCTGTTTTAAAGCTATAACTTAAAGCAAACCTTGAAACAAATTTAATTGATCGATTTAATTGTAGGTAGTGATTACTATCTATAAATTTGAAACTGGGAAAAATGTTATTAAATGAAATGACCAAGCTAAAATGAAATTCTATCTAGAAGTTAGGATGAAGTATTTTCAAAAAGGATAAATGGGCTTAAATATATGGATTATGATGGGACAGAGGTGTCTGTGGGCCTAGTCTCCCAAAAAGAGACAATTATTACTAGTAATTTAAAAAAGCAAAAGTAGATGCAGAAATTATGTTAGTCTATAGGAATATACCCTAGGATCACATAAGAAAGATAATTGTAGGAAAATTCATGGTAAAGTACAAACCCAACCACATTACAAAATGCTTTGCCAATTTCCAAATTTGTAATGGTATTTCTCACCCAGTTCTTTCATGTAATCTTCAAAGTTTTCACTGGAGACCAGCTTCCAGGTTCCCAAGAAGGGCTCGACCATCATGGAACACTTGCTGAGAAGAGCCACTCGTAATTGAAAACTAAAAAAAGACAGGCATTAAGGTGCTGCCAGTAGCTTAGTTTAAAGAGCATCTTCATCACATGACTCTTCTGAAATGGCCAATGGGCAATAGCAGAAGACTAAAGGTTCTAGGTACCAGCATTTGACTCATTTTATTTACCTCCAAATTAAGAGACAGAAAATTAGCATGTAAAATTAAATTCTGGTCAATGATTTTAGCTTCTAGCAAAAAGATTTACACCCGAGTCACCTGATAAATATTACTTGTGGAACGGTGACAATTTTCAATAGACATCAACTTTTTGAACAATGAATGCTGAGTCAACCCTGAAGGAATATCCTAACAAATTGATAAACACCTGGCTGAGATGTTTTCCCACCTAAGACAAGAAATCCTTTCTTGATCCACCTCAGCTGTTTTTTGTTTGGGTAAGTCACAGTGCTCAAACATCCTCTTCATTAAAATAATATCTTCCCTTCCCTTCCTTACAGGGTTGATGGGTTGATATTAGTTAATGTAATTGAAACACCTACAATTGCTTGGAGGGAAGTGGAGGGTATTATTAACATATTATCATTGTTGTTAATCAAAGGTAATTGAGGACAGGAAAGAAAGGTGACAATTATCATTGAATAATGGTGTGTGATTTAAGCTCTAAAAAGGAGGCAGAGCTAATGCCTAGAAAATTTGTCTTTCAGGCTTACAAAGTAAACTCTACATTAAAAGATATTTTAAATTATAAGAAAAAATTTTGGGAAGTTTCATGTAGAAAAAGATGTTTGGAATTTGCATTCTAAAAGAAAGACAAAGGCAGCAAATTATTTAAATCTCAGTGCAATTACTTCTGAAACCATCTTCTGTAACTCCAATAATGGAAGTGGACTTTGCAGGTACTGAGTTTAGTAAGAAGGATTAGATTCAGTAGCTGTGGATTTACATTACAGTTTTGAACTTCAGTTAAGTTTAGAAGATGTTGGAAAGTTAGTGTCAGGGACCAGAAGAACAATAGTTATATTTTTACCTGCTTTGTATGAACTATTTATTTAGTTCAGAAAATATTTATTCAAACCATGTCTTTGTGAACAAAATAAACAAGAGGTTGATATTTTGGTACTGTAAAGCAATAACTTAAGTGGAATAAAGAATTACTTTTGATGAAAACATATAATGTGATATCTTTATAGATGGAACAATTATTAAATTATCTATAGTGCAAAACGGGTAAGTGAAAATCCTGGAGTTAATTTCAGGAAACTAAGACCCAAGCTCAAAATAAGTGCCTCAGCAGTTGAAAGTGCAGTCAGAGCTGATGTTCAAATATACAGCAAGTTGTTAAACATTTGCTTAACTGGTTCTAGATGTGTATTCACTCTCTGCTTTAAAGATAGCAAGCATACATTGCTATGCCTGTTGGCCAGCTGGGTCGTGTAGAAAAGGTCTCCCATCAGCATAACCTTCCTTGTTGTTTTGATTCTCCTGTCATAGAATGATATTCCCATAGTCCATTTTAGAACTCAGTTGGCCCATGAGACAAAAGCTAACATCAGATTTCTGGTTTCAATTATCCTCAGCAAATTAACACAGGAAGAGAAAACCAAACACCTCATGTTCTCACTTATAAGCAGGAGCTGAACAATGAGAACACATGGACACAAGGAGAACAATACACACTGGAGCCTGTTGGGGCCAGGGCTACAGGGGAAGGGAGAGCATCAGGATAAACAGCAAATGCATGTGGGGCTTAATACCTAGGTGATGGGTTGATAGGTGCAGCGAACCACCATGGCACACATTTACCTATATAACAAACCTGTACATTCTGCACATGCATCCCAGAACTTAAAATAAAATAAAATAAAAATTCTGGCTTCTGTAAAATTCCCCACCCCAGGAGAGAACCAAAGGGAGAGACAGTCTCTCTTTTGCCTCTACACATTTTTCTATCGCACGTGAGATTTACAACTGCTGCATCCATGTGTTACCTCCTCAAAGATGGGGCCAGAACTGAGGATAGCACAGCAGAAACGTGGAAGGAACCGAAGGCCACTTTATTTCAAAAATTCATATTATGTTGGTTAATAAGTTCCATTCTTATAAAGAATTTTGTTTCTGAGCTCTTGTTACTTGCAGAACAAGTCTTCATAATTACTATGCCTTTGTAAATAGCTTCACCAAATGGTGAATTTGGACCTTCACAACAACCAGTTGCATGAATCACATGGAGCTGGCCTCATGACAGCATACACCCATCTTCCCAAACCAACTCAAACATCTCTTTCTCTGAGAGACTGGTTCAGAGCTAGATAGTCCCCATGGTGTGAAGATAGAAATAAATGTTTAACAGAAGTATATTAGACAGCTTATTTCATAGTACGGTAAATTGCTATTTCCCAGCTGTCTCCTGAGCTGTTCTATGAGTGTATCAAAAAAAGAAAATATTTTCCACTCACTTCTGTATCCTTAAGACACTATCTGGCATATCATAAGTGTTCAATAAATGTTTTATAGATGAGTGACCAAAGAAATAAATAGTATTTTTTTAACTGGCAATTCTCATTAGTGTTCTTTATCTCTCTAACAGTGACTGAAGACAGGGTTTTAGTACATTATCCTCTCCTGACCTGGTCCTGTGACAGGTGTTTTATTCTGGTCATTATCAGATGGTGGAGGGATGCTCAGACTCTCTTCATCTTTCTCAGTTACATAGCACAAGTCTCCCTTCTCAACTAAGAAAGTTCTCTGCTATTTCTGTTGCTACCACCGCTAGCCTTTGGCACTTTGGTTTGATCATAAAAGGAAAAGTGAGCACCATTTCCTCAAGTAGAAAAAAAATTAAAATTAGATTGTTTCTAATGTTAATCCTAGTAACGGAACTAGAATACTGTAATTTGTTATAGAATAGTTACATGTCTTGTTTTTATGACACTTTCAAGACTTATTTCTCCAATATGTCATTTTTCTATGATCCTTCAACATCTCATTTTCTATACTGACTTTCTTGTGACATTTTAAGACATCAAGTAGTTTTTAATAATTTTTAATTTTGAGATGCTACGGTTGCCACTGATGATGGATACTGGTAAAGTTAAACATATACTGGAAGCTACACAAGTATTCAGAAATATGTCTGATAATTTATTGCTGCACAGAGAGTACTTTAGCTGGATTTGATAAAGTATCTTAAGATTTTTATTTCCACATGCAGTGACACCTCTAAGTATCACATTCCTTACTGTGTTCATCATTCAATTTCAATTTTTATAGATGCAGTAATATAATAACTTTTCAAAGTGTACATTTAATCTAGGAATCTGAAAAGTAATTCAGTATTTAAAATTTTTCTTTTTAAGATGATATTATATTATCCAATAAGGAAAACAAGTATTTTGAAATTAACTTTGGTTAATAAATAGTCTGAATGTGATATTTACCATTGAAACAGTCCGCCATTTGCTAGTATTTTCTACACTAGAGAAACTGATGTTATAATTTCAAGAGACAATTTGCTTAACATAAATGATATATTTTTAAAAACATCACTTTTTCCAATAAGTTTTTATATATGGGGATTTCAAGAGAATTTTTACATTGTTTTTACTCCTGGATCACTTCACTTATAACAAAAATTTTACTTAAAACAATCATACCAAATTAACTCTGAGCAAATAATTTTTTTAATATGACAACTTCCAGTTTATTTTTACTAGTTACAAAATAAGTCCATTTCTTATCTATTATTTACTGCTTAATAAGTATATATATAAAAATGGCAATTTCTTTCTTTTGTTTTTGGTGAAGGTTATTTATGTGAAGTGCTCACTATTTAAGAACATGTGGAGGCGGCTGACCACCTTGAAAATTCACGTGTAGTAGGACTGTTCTTTTTTATTTTTATTTTTACTTTAAGTTCTGGGATGCATGCGCAGAAAGTGCAGGTTTGTTACATATGTATGCATGTGCCATGGTGGTTTGCTGCACCCATCAACCTGTCATCTAGGTTTTAATCCCTGCATGCATTAGGTATTTGTCCTGATGCTCTCCCTCCCTTTGGCCCCCACCGCCTGATAGGCCCCAGTGTGTGATGTTCCCCTCCCTGTGTCTATGTGTTCTCATTGTTCAACTCTCACTTATGAGTGAGAACATGCAGTGTTTGGTTTTCTGTTCCTGTGTTGGCTGAGAATGATGGCTTCCAGTTTCATCCGTGTCCTTGCAAAGGGCATGAACTCGTTCTTTTTTAAGGCTGCATAGTATTCCATGGTGTATATGTGCCACATTTTCTTTATACAGTCTATCATTGATCGGCATTTGGGTTGGATCCAAGTCTTTGCTAAAAAAGAGCAATTTCTTTCTAAGGAGTTATGCATATCATATTTATTAACATGTAAAGAATTTTTAGGCAAATTCATTTTTTGGCAATTGATACTTTCTCTTGTTTCATGCCACCTCCTTCCCCAGACTTTATTCTATTTTGTTGTTGTTGTTGTTTTTTGGTTACCTTTTAATTTTGAAACAATTACAAAAACACTTCCCGAACAACACAGAAAACTCCGATATATACTGTTTGCTCAGATTCCATAATTGTCAACATTCTGACACTTTTGTCCCCATCTCTCTCTCTCTTTCTCCCTCCCTCTCTCTCTTCATAAGAAGCAAGCTGTTTGTTGCTCAGTCATTGAGAATAAGTTGAGAAATGTTGCCCCACTCCTTTCCAAACAAGGATCTCTCCTAAATTGCCCATCAAAATCAGGAAATCAACACTGATGACAATACTGCTATCTAACGCACAGACCCCACTCAAACTTTACCAATTGTCCTGGCAGTTTTTCCTTTCCTACTGAAAAAAAGGGGGGAAAAACCCAGCCTTTCTGACCCAGAATCCTATCCATGATCATGCGTTGCTTTCAGCCATCATGTCTCTTTTCTCTTTAGTCTCCTTTAATCAGGAACAGATCTTTAGTCGTTCCTCGTCTTTTAGTACTGGAGACACTGGGAAAAAATTCACTGTTCTAAGCAAGAGGCTGGGTCATCTGCTGAAAGCTGACAAGTAATTTTCACATGAAAACTGAGGTCAGTAATGCTTCAGACTTTGAAAGGAGTATTTCTAAATCAGAAATTGTAGCCCTATGATGGCTACAGTGGGAATTAGGGAAGAGGGGATAGCAAGCTCATTACTTAACTTGATCCTGTGTTTCTAAAGAGGAAGTGGCTGGTTTTTTGGATTATTCATATCTGCTTCAAAATATAGATGGACTCTACGACCACACTGTGTTTTGGAGAGATACCCACTTAATCCTGCCTCTCTTCCTTTCAGAGTACAGTGTCCTCTATGTCTCTATGTATGTATTGATAGAAACAATGTCAAAGAGTGGAAAATTATATGAGCTTCACAGAGATACCAGGCAAGATAAATGGGATAAATTGGGAAGCTGTTACTTGAAGATCTTTCTTGGATGTATCTATGGACTTAGTTTTATGGTGAAAATATAGGAACGTGAATTTGACTTATCTATCAAATTTATATTGAACTGGATCTTCTTACTCTATGATTCCACACCAATTGAAAAATAATAATTAGACTCGAAGACTCCATTTTCAAAAATAACTAAATTCACAAATATACCTACATAAACGGACTTTGCAAAGGATTAGCACAGAGGCACCATTAGGGATGAGGAAGGCTCGAGAAGAAGGGAATGGGAAAAAATGAATTCTGCCCAGGAAGAAGCAGAATGTAAAGTACAAAACAAACAGAAACCTCGAGGCAAAAAGAAGATGCAAATTGGTATGATGGAAGCAAGAAATGTGAAGAGAACAGAGACTTGATAAAACTGGAGAGTTAGATAAGGAAAGGCAAGCATAAGACAGTTTCCACATGCCATGCTAACGGGATTGGACCTTTTCTGCCTACAGTGAGAGTCACTAAAAGGTTTTAATCAGTGAGTGTCCCAGTCAGATTTCTGTTATTTAATCATTCATAACATCTACAGGGCTTGGAAAGACCGGAGGTGATAGAGACCTAAAGAGAGAACTCTGAAGTAATTAAAGAAAAAATTACGGTAATATTGGCGGTGGGAAGAAGAAAAGCAAACATAGTAAATAAGTTTGAAGTTAATATAATCAATATTTTAAAAAATAAAATAAATGTTATGGAGTGAGGAAAGAGGATTATTCAAGAATGATTTTCAGATTTTTGAAATGAAAAATAAGATGGAACATTCTGACATTGCTGAGATGTGGAAAAGAGGGTGAGGAGCAAGTTTAAGGGAGAGGGTGGAAGGAAGTGCTCATGATACATTTACATTTGGGTTTAAGGGCCCGGGACATCCACTTGTACATCTTCAACTCTTTTTTTAATTCTCCCTTCTCCTTTGGTTATATTATCACCTTTTTTTGGTGTGAGAGTTATTGTGGTAAAATACACAAAATATGTACTATCTTAACCATTTTAAGCATGCATCTCAGTGGTGTTAAGTACATTCACATTGTTGTGCAACCATCACCACCAACCATCTCCAGAACTCTTTTCATCTCGCAAAACTGAAACTCTATGCCTGTTAAATAGTTAACTTTCTATTCCCCTTTTCCCACAGACCCTGGAAACCATGGTTCTATTAATACTTTCTATCTGTGATTTTGACTACTCTAGGTACCTCATGTAAGCGAAAAAATACAGTATTTGCCCCTTCATCACTGGCTTATTTTACTTACCATCATGTCCTCAAGGTTCATCTGTGTTGTAGCATATGTCAGAATTTCCTTCTTTTTAAAACTGAGTAATAATTCATTGTGTCTATATACTACATTTTGCTTTCTATACATCTGTCCATGGATGCTTGAGTTGCTTCCATGTTTTAACTATTGCAAATAACCTGCTGTAAACACGGGTGTACAAATATCTCTTTAAGACCCTGCTTTCAGTTTTGGGGGTATACATGCAGACGTAGAATTGCTGGATCACACGGTAATTCTATTTTTCAATTTTTGAGGAACTGCCATACTGTGTTTTACAGTGGCTGTACCATTTTACATTTCTACCAACAGCATACAAGGGTTCCAATTTCTCTCCATTGTTGCTAACCCTTGTTATTTTCCAATTTTTAGTAATGGTAGTTATTCTGACAGGTGTGAGAAGGTTTGATTTGCATTTCCCTAATAATTAGTGATTCTGAGTGGAAAAAACACAAACTATTTTTCCTCTGCTCTTATACTACAACAATCAACATTGAAAACTTCTGTGACCAAATATGTAGGGATTTCTCCCTACCAATAAGCTAGTAATAGGTTCTACAGCAGACACCAGCTGAGTGTCCTCTAATTCAATTCAATTCTGACACAATCTCCCTGGAGGTAAGATCAATCCCACAAGACTGCCCCCAACTTCAGACACCAGTAGCAAGTCCAGGCCGCTGGAACTTCTGACCAATGAGCTTCAAGTTGGGGTTTCCATGACCGCCTCCTGGGGTTTGATTAATTTACCAGAGCAGCTCACAGAATTCAAGGAAACACTATGTTTACTGGTTTATTATAAAGGATATTACAAAGGATACAGATGAAGAGATGCATAGGGTGAGGTATGGGGTCAGGAGCATGAAGCCTCCCCAGCTACTCTACCCTCCAGAAACCTCCTGTGTTCAGCTACTGGAAGCCCTCTGTAACCCATCTCTTCAGACTTTATGGAGATGTCATTGGGTAGTCATGATTGAAACATAGACAACAATGTAGAAATGTAATTGGACCAAAAAAGTATGATTATAATACAAAAGACTGAGTGAGGAAACCCAGTAAGGCCTACCTGTTTAGTTCTTCTTGGTTTCCCTGTGCAGATTTCCTTCCTCCAGGGTGTGGAGCAGGACCCCTTTCTCGTAGTGTCTCTGCCTGGCCTTACTATCAGGATAACATTGGCCTAGTAGAATGAATTAAAAAGGGTTTCCTTCTCTCCAACATTTTGGAAAAATATGAGAAGGATTGGTGTAGCTCTTTAAATGTGTGGTAAAATTCACCTGTGAAGCCAAGCGGTCCAGAGATTATCTTTGTTGTGAGATCTTTTATTATGATGACCTACAATCAGACAAGGTAAGTCAGAGCATTTTTTCATGGCCAGCTCCAACACAGAGTGGTAGGGTAAGAGGAGAGTATATTTTTAGCTTTTATGACCTGCCTTGGGGAGAAAAAAATGTTCCTGGACCAAACTGAAGGTTGAGCTGCCGTTTCTTACGGCCCAATAACAAGATGCAGAAGTGGGGAGGAAGAAAGTTTTTATTTCTGTAACTGGTTACAGGGAGAAGGCCTGGAAATTATCACCAGACCAACTCCAAATTACAAAGCTTTCCAGAGCTTCTATGCCTTCTGAGCTATATGTCTATGTGTAAATGTGCATTCATCTAAAGACATAAGTGATCAACTTCTTTTAATCTGTATCTAAGGTCTGAGTCCTGAAGACCTTCTTCTGGAGCTTCAGTAAGTTTACTTAATCTAAATGGGTCTAGGTGCTGGGGTGATTACCTTTATCTTGTCTCCTGCTAAATCATAAAGGTTTGGGGAGTTCCTTTAGACACCAATAAACTTGTTTGTGGAGGCCTGGGGAGTTTCTTCAGACCCCCATTGAAACTTACTAAATCCTGAAAGAGTCCTATTAATAATTCCTTCGTTATCTTGTCATGCTTCAAGGCGCAGGAAAAGACTAGGCAAAACTTCTTGGTGGGCTCGTTGTTGCACTCCAGCCTTTGTATAAGGGCACTGGCTTAGTCATCTTTTAATGTTTAACCTTGTTACTCAGTCAGTGCTGGGACAGTTGTAATGGAGGCCCCCATTAGTGAGACCTAGCCTGTCACAAAAGAAGCAGATGAAAGGCGGGCAGGAGAAGGTCAGAGGGAGAGACAGAGATTCTGTTTTCTGAGGCCAGTATTATAACAAAAGGCTGTCCTTCACATTTATTGCTCTGACACTTTTCTGAAGCTGCTTCGGGGATCAAAGACAGAAGGCTGAATACTTAGCTACTTATGAAATAACAAGGCTATGGGAGTCCTGAGCCAAGAACCATGGATAAAAATAAATTTTTATATATACATATATCATTTTATTCATATAGTCACAGGGATGTTGAGCATCTTTTCATATGCTTATTGGACATTTATATATCTTCTTCTTCTTCTTCTTCTTTTTTTTTTTGAGACAGAATCTCTCTCTGTCACTCAGGCTGGAGTACAGTGGCATGACCTCAGCTCACTGCAACCTCAGCCTCCCAGGCTCAAATGATTCTCATGCCTCAGCCTCCTGAGCAGCTGGAACCACAGGCATGCACCACTATGCCCAGCTAATTTTTTTGTATTTTTTGTAGAGATGGGGTTTCACTATGTTGGCCAGGCTGGTCTCAAACTCATTACCTCAAAGGATCTGCCCTCTTCAGCCTCCCAAAGTGCTGGGATTATAGGTGTGAGCCACCACACCCTACCTTATATATCTTCGTTGGAGAAATGTCTATTCAAGTTCTTGGCCCATTTTGTAAATCAGATTGTTTGTTTCTTCTTGTTGAGTTTTACAGGTTCTCTAGATGTTCTTTTTTTTTTTTCCTTAGTGATGAGATCTCACTCTGTCGCCCAGACTGGAATGCAGTGGTGGAATTATAGCTCACTGCCCCCTCTAAGTGAGTAACTGGGATTATAGGCATGAGCCAGTGTGCCTCGCTATTCTGGGTATTAATCCCTTCTCAGAGATATGATTCACAAATATTTTCTCTAGGTCTACAGATGGGTTACCTTTCCACACTGTTGATAGTGTCTTTTGATGTACAAAATGTTTAACTTTCATAAAGTACAGCTTGACTATTTTTTCTTTTGTTGCCTGTCCCTTTTGTGTCATATTCAGGAAATCACTGCCAAATCCAATGGCATGAATATTTTGCTCTATGTTTTCTTCTTTACTATGGTCTAAATGCTTGTGTGCCCCCAAAATTCGTATGTTGAAATCTTAACCTCCAAGGTGATGGTATTAGGAGGAAAAGCCTTTTGGAGTTGATTATATCACGAGAGTGAAACCCTCTTGATTGAGATTCAAGCCCTTATAAAGGAAACCCCAGAGAAGTAGCTTATCGCTTCCACCATGTGAGGACACAATGAGAAGGCAGTAAGTGGACCCTTCCCAGACACTGAATAACACTTTAATCTTAGACTTCCCAGCTTCAAGAACTGTGGTAAAAAAATTTCTATTATGTGTAGCTACCCAGTTTGTGTTGATTTATTATAGCCTAAATGGACCAAGATAGTCTTTGTGTCTACCTTTCTGCCAAGACCACACTGTTTTGATTATTAAAGCTTTGAAATAAGTTTTGACAGCAGGGAGTTTGATACCTCCAAACACGTTCTTTTTCAAGATCATTTTGGCCATTTGGGGTCCTTTGAAATTTTATGAAGTTTAGTATAGATTTTTCTATTTCTGTGAAAAATGTCATTGAAATTTTGAAAAGGATTACATTAAATCTGTAGATTGCTTTGGGTAGTATTAACATCTTACCAGTATTGAGTCTTCCAATTCATAATCATGGGATGTCTTTCCATTTATTTATGTCTTAATTTATTTCAGCAAAATTTTGCAGTTTTCATTGTACAAGTTTTTCATCACATTGAATAATTCCCAAATATTTTATTATTTTTGATGATATTGTAAATGAAATTCTTTTCATAATTTCCTTTATGTTGCTTGTTGTTAGTGTATAGGATTATAACTGATTTTTATGTTAATTTTATAACTGAAACTTTGCTATTCTTTCTAATAGTATTTTGTGTGGAATCTTTAGGGTTTTTACACATAAAATCAGATCATATGCAGAGACAATTTTACTTCTTTCTTTCCAGCTTGGATCACCTATATTTATTTTTCTTGACTAATTGCTCTAACTAAGACTTCCAGTACTATGCTGAACAGAAGTGGTGAAAGCTGGCAGGCTTGCCTTGATCCTGATCTGAAAGAAAAAGCCTTCAGGTATTTCACCATTATGTATGATGTTTGCTATGGGCTTGTCATAATTGGCCTTTATTATGTTGAAGTAGTTTCCTTTCATTCTTAGTTTTTTGAGAATTTTTTTTTTAATCATGAAAGGGTGTTGAATTTTGTGAAATGCTTTTTCTGCATCAATTGAAATGACTGTGTTTTTTGGTCCTTCACTGTATTAATAGAATGTATTATGTCAATCAATTGTTATATTTTGAGCCATCCTTGAATTCCAGGAATAAATCCTGCTTAGTTGTGTTGCTGGTACTTTCTTGAAGATTTTGCATCAATGTTCCTAAGGGATATTACTCTGTAGTTTTATTTTCTTGTAGTGTCTCCATCTGGATTTGGTATCAGGATAATGCTGGTTTCATATAATGAGTTAGAAAGTGTCTCCTTCTCTTCAATAGTTTGAAAAACCTTTGAGAAGAATTGATGTTAGTTATTCTTTAAATAGTTGGCAGAATTCACCTGTGAAGCCAGGAGGTCGAGGGATTTTCTTTATTGAAAGATTTTTTTTATTTAATTTCCTTGCTAGCTATGGGTCTGTTCAGATTTTTAAATTTATTTCTTTATAATTTAATCTTGATAAGTTTTGTGTTTCTCAAAATCTGTCCATTTCATAAGGTTATTTCATTTGTGTGCAATTTTTCAGAGTTCTCTCTTCTAATTATTTTTATTTCTGTAGAATTGGTAGTAATATGCTAACTTCCATTTCTGATTTTAATAATTTGAGTTTTCCCTCTTTTTTATTCTTAGTCCATTTATCTAAAAATCTGCCTTTTTTTTTTTTTTTTTTTTTTGAGATGGAGTCTCACTGTCACACAGCCTGGAGTGCAATGGTGTAATCTTGGGTCACTGCAACCTCAGCCTCCCAGGTTCAAGCGATTGTCCAGCCTTAGCCTCCTGAGTAGCTGGGACTACAGGTGTGTGCCTCCACACACATAGTAAAGATGGCATTTCACCATGTTGGCCAGGCTGGTCTTGAACTCCTGACCTCAAGTGATCTGCCCACCTTGGCCTCCCAAAGTGCTGAGATTACATGTGTGAGCCACTGCACCTGGCTCTGTCAATTTTTTTTTAAATCTTTTCAAAGAACTAACTTGGTTTCATTGATTTTTTCCTACTGTTTTCTATATCTCTATTTTGTATATCTCTGCTCCAATTTTTATTATTTTCTGACTTCTGCTAGCTTTGAGTTTATTTTGTTCTTTCTCAGTTCATTAAGTTGTAAAGTTACATTTTTTATTTGAGATCTTTCTTGTTTGCTAATTTAAGTATTTATAACTCTACATTTCCTCCAGAGCACTACTTTCACTGTACCCCATAAGTTTTGGTATGTTGTGTTTTCATTTTTATTCAATTCTAAGTCTTTTCACACTTCCCTTTTGATTAATTCTTTGATTCACATATTAAAAGTGTGTTGCACATAGACACATATAGGGGAACAATGCACACTGGGGCCTTTCAGAGGGTGGAGGGTGAGAGAAGAAAGAAGATCAGGAAAAATAACTCATGAGTACTAGGCGTAATATCTAGCTAATGAAATAATCTGTTCAACAAACCCCAATAACACAAGTTTACTGATGTAACAAACTTGAACTTGTACCCTTGATCTTAAAAGTTTTTTTTAAGAGTATTGCTTAATTTGCACAATTTTGTGAATTTTTTAGTTTTACTTGTTATTGACTTCATGAAGATACTGTGCATATTATCTAACCTGTAACATCTATTGAGACTTAGTTTGTGGCCTAACATATGGTCTATCTTGGAAAACTTTCCATTTGCAGTTAAGAAGAATGTGTATGCTGCTGTTATTTGGTGGAGTGTTCTATATATGTCTGTTGTATCTAGTTGGTTTACTGTGTTGTTTAAATCCTCTATTTATTTACTTGTCTTCTGTCTGGTTGTTGTATCCATGGGGGTTGGAGGAAGAGGGTATTACTGAAATCTCCAACTATTACTGTAGAAATGTTTGTTTTTCTATTTGGTTTTTATTGTCATTAGGTGAGCAAATATTTGTAATTGTTATACCTTCTAGATGTACTGAAACTTTCCTTGATATATATAGCCCTTCTTTGTCTCTTGTGTGTAATTTTTTTTTATTTGAAGTCTATTTCTTCTGATATTAGTATACCAATCCCTGTTCTCTTTTGGTTACCATTTGCATGAAATTTATTTTTTCATTCTTTTATTATCAATCTATTTTTGTCTTTGGGTCTAAAATAAGTCTCTTGTAGACAGTGTAGAGTTGGATCATTTTTTAAAACTTTATTCTGACAATCTCTACCTTTTGATTGGAGAGTTTAATCCATTCACTTACTTCTGTCATTTGCTGTTTGTTTACTATATGCATTGTAACTTTTTGCATTTCGTCTTCTGCATTACTGTCTTATTTTGTGTTTACTTGGTTGTTTAATATGAACACTTTAATTTGCTTCTTACTCCTTTTTGTCTATATTCTATAGCTATATTTTTCTGGTTACCATGGGGATTATATTTAACACCCTAAAGTTATAACACTCTAATTTGAATTTATACCAATTTAACTTCAGTAACATATAAACATTCTGCTTATTTACAATTCTCTCCTATCTGGTTCAATGATTCATGTCACAAAATTACAGTTTCATACATTGTGTGTCCAAAGACAAAAACCATAATGTTAAAAATGTATCAGTTTCTTTATGTAAAAAGCAAAATATAGAGTCACAAACCAAAGCTAAAATAATGTTAGTTCTTAGACTAAAAATCTAAATATTTTCAGTTTTAGACTAAAAATGTATAGTCTTTTAAATAATGTAGAAAATACAAAATGGAGCTACAACGTATTGTTACTACAATACTAGATTTTAGAATTGCTCACATATTTACCTTTATCAAGATCTTTATTTCTTCATATGGCTTTAAGTTACTATGGAGTGTTCTTTCATTTCAACCTGCAGGACTTCCTTTCGCATTTGTAGGGCATCTTGTAGGGTAGGTCTAAGAGTAACAAACTCTTTCAGCTTTTTTTTTCTGGGAAAGTCTTAATTGTACCTTCACTTTGAAAGATGGTTTTGCCTAATACAGGATTCTTGGTTGACAGGTTTCTTTTATTTTAGCATTTTGAATATATTATCAGCCTAATGCCTTCTGACATCCAAAGTTTCCAATAAAAAAATCTGCTGATAATCTTATTAAGAATTCCTTGAATATGATGAGTTGCTTCTCTCTTGCTGCTTTCAAGATTCTCTCATCTTTGGCTTTTTAAGTTTGATTAGAATGTATCTCAATATGGGTCTCTTTGAGTTCATTCTATTTGAAATTTGTTGAGCTTCTTTGATGTTTATAGTCATGCCTTTCACCAAATTTGGGAAGTTTTTGGCCATTATTTCTTATTCTCTCTGCCTCTTTCTCTCTCTTCTCCTTCTGAGACTCTCTCAATGCATATGTTGGTCTGCTTGATGGTGTCCCACATGTTCCTTAGGCTCTGTTCATTTTTCTTGATTTTTTAAAAATATTCCTCAAACTCAGTAATTTTCATTGCCCTGTCTTCAATGGCACTGATTCTTTTTGCTGTCTGCTCAAATACATCTTTGAATCCTGCTAGTGGATTTTTTAATTTCCATTGTTGTACTTTTCAGCTCTAGATTTTCCATTAGTTTCCTTTTTGGTTTTCTGTTTATTTACTGATATTTTCTTTTGTCTATTCCTCATTTTCTTGACTTTCTCTACATCATCCTTTAATTCTTTGAGCACATTTAAGGAAGTAATTTAAAAGTCTTTGTCTAATAGGTTACCATCCGGTCTTTCTCAAGAAGAGTTTTTGTTGGTATATTAATTTAGTTTTTGAATGGGCCATACTTTCCCATTACTTTATATGTCTTGTGATTTTTTTTTTTTAATTTATTTATTATTATCATACTTTAAGTTGTAGGGTACATGTGCATAACGTGCAGGTTTGTTACATATGTATACTTGTGCCATGTTGGTCTGCTGCACCCATCAACTCGTCATTTACATCAGGTATAACTCCCAATGCAATCCTTCCCCCCTCCCCCCTCCCCATGATAGGCCCCGGTGTGTGATGTTCCCCTTCCTGAGTCCAAGTGATCTCATTGTTCAGTTCCCACCTATGAGTGAGAACATGCGGTGTTTGGTTTTCTGTTCTTGTGATAGTTTGCTAAGAATGATGGATTCCAGCTGCATCCATGTCCCTACAAAGGACACAAACTCATCCTTTTTTATGGCTGCATAGTATTCCATGGTGTATATATGCCACATTTTCTTAATCCAATCTGTCACTGATGGACATTTGGGTTGATTCCAAGTCTTTGCTATTGTGAATAGTGCTGCAATAAACATACGTGTGCATGTGTCTTTATAGCAGCATAATTTATAATCCTTTGGGTATATCCCCAGTAATGGGATGGCTGGGTCATATGGTACATCTAGTTCTAGATCCTTGAGGAATCGCCATACTGTTTTCCATAATGGTTGAACTAGTTTACAATCCCACCAACAGTGTAAAAGTGTTCCTATTTCTCCACATCCTCTCCAGCACCTGTTGTTTCCTGACTTTTGAATGATCGCCATTCTAACTGGTGTGAGATGGTATCTCATTGTGGTTTTGATTTGCATTTCTCTGATGGCCAGTGATGATGAGCATTTTTTCATGTGTCTGTTGGCTGTATGAATGTCTTCTTTTGAGAAATGTCTGTTCATATCCTTTGCCCACTTTTTGATGGGGTTGTTTGTTGTCTTGTGATTTTTTTTTTGTTGAAAACTGAATATCTGAATCTAATATTGTGATAACTCTGGTAATCAGATTCTTCCCCACCTGAGGAACTGCTGTTTTTGTTTTGTTTAATTTTTTATTGTTGTAGGCTATCTATCTTCAGAGTTAGCCTAAGGAATAAACTTAAGGTCTTCTCAGGTTCTTTCTGAGCCTGTGACTTCCTTATGTATGCATACTGACTTTTTAATTTTCGTCATATATGTGGTTGCTTGAATGTCCTAGTCTTTAATGTCTGGAGCTTAAAAGGAGAAAAGAAAAACATACATGATGTGGGATGTAGGGAAGGAGCTGACTTTTTAAATACACCGAAAGCTACTTCAGCCCAAGAAGAAATGACTTACAACAATAAGGGGTGTTGTGTGTGTGTGTGTGTGTGTGTGCGTGTGTGTGTGCAACAATAGCTGCTGGCCAATGTGTCTGCACTTCTGTGATGTGAAGCAGCAATCATTAATCAAAACACAGATCCATAACACTCGGAAAACTTGGTTCTTACTTCCCATCCTAGTTCCTGCAAGACGACTGCAAGCTGCTCCAGGGACATGTGCACAGCTGCCTCCTATGAGGGTTGTGGGTGGGTATGAGTATCTGCAACTGGGTTAAGAGCTGAAATTGACCAAAATTAACTGCAACTTATCATCCAAGACTTCCCCTGAATATTGCAAGGATTCAATAGATTTCAGAGTTTCAAAATAGATGCATTAGATAGATTCTGCCTGTGCATTTTTTGTCTAGGTAGGAAGACATATTCCTGCTCATCTTACTCTGCCATCTTCCAGAATCCTCTTCAGATTCACTTTATCACATTTTCTGACTGAAGTTACCACTTGGACACTTACGGCTTCCAGGTCTATATTCAAGACAGGATAGCTCTCTTGAATTTCAGATTCTTATATCTATTTCTTACTTGGTTTTATGATGTTAAGCTCTGTGCCTCAATTTCTTTTTCTGTAAACAGAAATCCAAATCCTTCCATCAGATTATTTTGATGACAAATGATTTAAAGCTTGCAAAGTGCCTGGCGCCATCATTAGTGCTTAATAAATATTTGTTTACCAAGAATTGTCCTAACATAGGCTTATACATCTTCTCTATTTAGGTTTCCTCAAACCCAAAGTGAGAGTCTAACTCTATGTTCTTATAGAAAAATAAATGCTTATAGTCAGGGAACTAGTCCACCTCTTCTGGCCTCTCCATATCGTGGTGTTATGTATAGGATAAGTATGCAGAAAATGAAAACCTTTGGACTTATTTTTAAAGAGAGAATCACAAACAGAATTATATTAACAGCAACATATACTTCGGCAGATTTTGTCTTACTATAAAATGTAAGCATGTGATTTGTAAATTTCAGCCTATGTACAGGAAATCTCAATAATCTGGAAAGGTGTTTCGTAACTTCTACAAGAGGTGGGAAAAACATACAGATGACACATACACAGACATGCACATTCACACACACAGTACCTTGGAAAACTCATTATCACTTTTGTGTATTTTATGAGCTGAAATCCCTTGGATATTTTATTTGAATCAAAAATTTTACTGGTGAGAAAAATAAAAGTTTGGAAACCATGGCAATAAAATTTGAATCTACTCACGTACAAGACTATTGTCACTTTTCTGAAATGAATATGATGGAATTATTTGCACTGAATTCTGGAGAGATATTCAAAATATTTTGAGAGAGAGAGAGAAAGACAGATCACATACACATAACTTTCATTATAGTATATTGTTATAACTGTTCTGTTTTATTAGTTATGGTGCCTAATTTAAAAATTAAACTTTATTGTACGTATATATGTATAGAAAAAAACATAGTATATATAGGATTTTGGTACTATCTGTGGTTTCAGTCACCCACTGGGGGTCTTGGAATGTAACCCTGTGGATAAGGGGGAACTACTGTATATACTCCTCTCTTGCAATGCACTAAGACAGAGCAGGTATAAAACGTGAGCACTTGGGCCAGCTGGCTGTGGACAATTTCACTACATGTAAAACTACCGTAGGTTTCTGAGATACACCTACTTAACTATAGCTATGATAAAGAAGGATTTAATATTTAGTAATGGTACATACTTGTTATCTCCTACCTAGGGAAATTCAAAGATATCCCTCTTTACCTTGAATTATTATGAAAGATTTTATTATTTATATCAGAACAAAACAATAATGCAAATTTCCCATTTCCTTCACTCAATTATGACTAAGAATATATCATAAGCACAATGAATACATCATTATATCACCTTCTAAATCTAAAAAAAGTTTATTTAACTAGCATAACCATATTGAATAAAATCAGCTTGGGAGCAAATTAGTTGCTTGCTAAATCATGGAAAACAACAACATCTTTTTGAACAATATATCCAACAGAATGTTGTAGAGTTCAATGCAAACTTCAGTCCAGGTCAACGCCTCTTGGCTTATGCTCTCTCATAAACTCTGGTGGAAGTGACGCCTTTCATGATGCATTCCTAGACACAGAAAACAATTCTTGGTCAATCACCAGGACTAAACTATGGATTTATTTATTGAATCTCTCAATGTTGGGAATAAAACAATATTCATTCAAAAGATATTCATTTCTGGACTCCTATGTATGTACCCATATGTTGTAATAAGATAGGGAGTTACAAAGACCAGGAAAATACAAGTTTTCCCCTCCAGGTGCCTTAAAATCTGTATGGTGAGTGAGAAACATAAGCAGAGATAGATAATATAGTGTGGTGGGGGCATCACTGGAGACAGCCTTAGGATGCCTGGAAGCAGGCAGAGAATGCTTCCTAGAAGACAGCATGCCCTTGTTGAGCTCAAAAGCATGAAGGGCAAATGACAGAGTGGAAGCATAATTCCAATACAATCATCTTTCTGTTTTAGATAATCAAAAGGAAAATCTGTTTCCTTAAGTGGAATAGTGGTCATGAGATGACCCAGCAGTAAGATCCAGATTTAAGTAGCCAGAAGATACTCACGATCACCAGTTTGTCATCCTCTCGTTTTCTCTTTATGGTGGTTGATTTTCCATCCCATTTCTGCACATGTACCAGGACACCCCCATCTAAGGTTATGGTGCTCTGTAGGCATAAGAAAATGTGATTACAATTTGCATATGGAGGCAGAAAATAAAATTTAAAATACGGTGTCTTTGTTCAAAGGAATATTTTGAGATAATTAGTAATTCTAAATGACAAGAATATATTGCAACAACAAAAAAAAATGAGTCTCAAAACCAACAACGTAACCACTTATAGATACGTTATGCCCAGAGTGTTATACAAATTACATAATTGGAAAAATACTGTGAAGGAATATAAAAAAGAAATTTACATTGAGATGATAGTAGTATGGGTGGTTTCTCTATTTCTTTCTTCCATTTTTCTAAACATTCTCTTACATTATTGTAATATTTTAATTTACTTGAAATACTCTATGTATATTGTATGACTCAAATAAATTATGTTAATCATTTTTTGTTAATATGGAGACAGGCCAGGTGTGGTGGCTCACAACTGTAATTCCAGCACTTAGGGAGGCCAAGGCAGGAGGATTGCTTGAGGCCAGGAGTTTGAGACCAGCCTGGGCAACATAGTAAAATTCTGTCTCTACAAAAAAATTAAAAAATTAGCTGGGTGTGATGGCACACAGCTGTGTTACCAGCTACTCTGGAGGCTGAAGAGGGAGAAACACCTGAGCCCAGGAATTCAAGGCTATAGTGAGATATGATTGAGCCATGTCACTGCAGCCTGGTTGACAGAGTGAGACCCTGTCTCTAAAAATAATAATAATTTTTTAACATGAGGGCAACTTAAGAAAATGGGGAAAAATTCACCAACTCTATATGTAAGGAAACACTGTTTAGATGTAGGAGTTCAGGGATCTTTGGCTTATGATAGAATGGTTTTCCTCCTTTTATCATAAAATGATTTCTAATAAGCAGTGGTGATTTAGAAACCGGGCATGTACTCTGTGCCAGTTCCTTATTTCTCACCTTGACTTTCCTGTCATCTGCGGTGACTTCGTCAAATTCCTGACCCAGTTTGAAGGAAATTTCAGTATTTTTAAAGGTACTTTCGGATTTAATGGTGATCACATCCCCATTCACACTGATGATCATGTTAGGTTTGGCCATGCCTGCCACTTTCCTGGTGGCAAAGCCCACTCCTACAGTTAGGAAGAGAAAAGATGTCAGGTTGACATTTTCTGTCACGTACTTAGCCAAGCCAGACAAAGTGTGTCTGCCCACAGGTACATGTGTAAGAGGAAAAAGACACAGTGAGTTTCTTAAAGGCCTAATTTAAACAGCGCCTGCAGATAAAATCAGGTTAATACTTAAACACACACACACACAAATACACACACACACACACACAAACACAACCTCTGAGAAACAATAGGTGTAGGCCTATTCTTTAAATTTCCCTTTCTCTGGTCTGGATACACCTTCTCAGGAGACCCATTGTTTATTTTCAACAAAAATCTTTGGGAAGATATATATTTAAAATGTTAGCCACTATTGTTTTTCTCTCTTAATAAAATAGTTGACCATTCCATCTTAGATACTCAATATTACATTTAAGAAGGCACAAAGACAGAATTTTCAACAGAATTTTGGGGGTTAATGTAGAGTTATTTAGTTAAATGTTTGTCAGTCTTGAGTGTACAAAAGTCACATTTCATAGCATTTGTTGCCAAGTCTACTTTTCTGTGCTTCTTTCTCAAATTACTCCACCATGAGATGAAGATTTTGATGAATTTATACAAAAGGCAAAATGTTTCCTACATTTATAACATTTTAGAATGGTGATATCATTCCTAATAATTTATAGGGGATATTTAAAAAGGGACTAGTCATCAAATTGTGAAAACTTTAACATTTAAGAAATCAATGTTTCTTAGTTTAGAATAGGTTAGAAGCCAATACTTAGATTTCCAATCACCTAAGTTGTGAACTTTTCTTTCTTAAAAAGGAGAATATATTGTCTTGTGCAAGGTATGGAATGAATAATTTACAGCCAAACATAGCAGTAACTTGCTGTCACTGTGTATGTCATGCAGAATTTATTAGTCATAGATGTGTTGAATTTTTTAAACATGTGCATGTAAATCTAAACTCTTTCTTTGACTAAAGGCAACCAAAGGTTAGAAATTGGGAAGAACTGGGAGAGACACATGGTGTAAAATAAGCAATTCTGAGGCTCTGATTTCACTGTCTGTCTGAAAAATGGCCACAGGTGTGTCTTCAAGTCCTGGCTCTGTTACAAAATACAACATTAAATGTATGGAGTGAGTCCGCTTCGTGAATGGAGGCAAAACTGAGTGTGATTCTAGAATGGCTGACCTTGGGAAAAACCATAGTCTCCATTTGCTTGATTTTGCTTTTATGTGACTGATGAAAACAATACCTGTTCACTCATCCTCAATTTCATGCAGAAGGTGTTTTATTGACTTTAATTATCATCAGTCCTTTATAATTTAAAAACGCAGTGTTATTAGAAAATATAAATATTAAAAGTATAAAATTTTTCTAAAAATCAATAGTTAAATGACCCCAAATCCTGGCATTTCTGTATCAGTGCATATTAATTAGTTTATTGAATCACTCTAGTTTATCCTAGAAAGTCTCTCTCATGCTAAAGTCACCAATTTTCCTATCATCTAAAAACAAGAAACATAGTTACAGACAAGCAAAAAAGTATATACTGTATAATTTACAGGAGGGTTAAGTGTTTTGAGATTTAATAATTACGTTCTAAACCCTAAGATTGCATAAAATTCCTCCCCAGTTTGCTAACCCCAGTTCTGACTTTCATGGACTGTCATGCATGGGGTTGAGGGAGAAAGGCTTTCAAAGTAGAAGCTGCCTGAGAGAGACGTTGTCTCTTCTACTTTACCTCCATTGTTATCTGAGAGACGTTCATCCAATGACATGCTGACAATGTTAATAGCATCTAAAAAATTAAAAACCTCTACTATCAAAGAAGAGGTATGTTATGTACGTAACGTTCTCCTTTTAAATTGGTTGATAATTCTATGGCATCTTATGTCATTTCTAGTCAAAGGAAGTATTTGAGTCGTTTAAGAAACATATTTCTGAAGTTAAAATTTTTGTCTATCATAAAACAACCACATATTTTAATAGATTAACATTGAGACAAGAAAATAATTGGCTAACATACAGTTATTGAAAAAGAACATTGCATTAAGGGAACTAGAGTGCTTTCAGTTTCAAATGAAAATTATTGCATACTAACTTTTTTCCAAGTTATTGCTTATTTTATATGCAAAAGGGGATGAAAGAGAAATAGGCAAAGAGCTAAGTAAACCAAGGATACCCAAGTTTTGCAAATCTTATCATTTTTAAAGGCCATAAACATTCAATTTAGACACTTTTTAATATTGGTACACCTTCAGGAAGCATTAGTTGTAGCTTTGGTTCAGAATTTCTCTATAAACAAATGATTATCACTTGCTATGTGTGCAGCCTTTCTATAGAAAGCAGCATTTTCATTTCTGGCCAGGGCTTCCAGACATTGCTATAAACACAGCTATAAACTCTTGTTCCCAAAAGAAAATATTATAAATCCAGTCATTCCACAATGCATTTCCTTACCTACTTCTTTCATATAATCATCAAAGTTTTCACTGGAGACAAGTTTCCAGGTACCTACAAAAGCATCACACATTTTGTAAGTTCTAGGATTATTCTTCAAGGTGAGAAGGAAGCTGCAGTTTTCAAGAGAGTGCTGTGACCCTCTGGAGTCCAGATAACTTCCTTTTAAAGGTGCTCAGAACATGTGATCTTAGGAATGACCAATTGGGAATGATAGCCAATCATTTCCTTCATTACCGGCCTGTGCATTTTTTTCTCTGAGTCATGTTTTTAATAGACATTTCTCAACTTTGGTTCTCCCTGGCAAATAGTCACTGGACTTAGAGTACAAATTATTTTTAAACCACTAACAGGATATTTTAAACATTCCTGTTTTGACAGCTTAATGCTCAGTGCATTGAATTTCCCCCTATTATTCCTATACATATTTATCCCAGTGTAGAGAGGGGAAATTATTTTGAGATAAACTTTGACCTTATTTTGGGGGAGGGTATTTAAATTGTAGTTATGTGGTTCTTTTGAATTGAGGAATTGCCATACATATTTTCTATTATTCCTATACATATTTGTCCCAGTGTTAGAAAGGGGAAATTATTTTGAGATAAACTTTGACCTTATTTTGGGGGAGAAGGTATTTAAATTGCAGTTATGTGGTTCTTTTGAATTGCGGAACATAAGAACTGCCTCGGAGATTCTTACATAATTGCAAAGGCTCTTTGGGGCAGTACTGTCTCAGGAATTACCTGGCAATGAAAACAAAATAAGTAATGGGATTTAAAAGTACTCCAGATTTCTGAATTCAAATGCTTTATATGAATAAAAAAGTACTTTTAATTCATCCACCAGTAATCTGGACTGTAGATTTCATCAAAATGATAATGTAACCTCACTTTTTCCATCTCCTAAATGAGAGCATAGCATTGATTTCCACAGATCCTTTGAAAAATGGGCCTCATTCTAAAATACTTTCCTCATACTGAGAAAGTGCATTCAATTTCTGAACTGTGTCATTAGTTCCGAATTTATTCAGATCAGAAATGGTGTGGTCGCATGCTACCAAAACCAATATCCTTCTTTAATACAGTCACCAATTTGTGAAACTAGTTTTCTAAAGTAATCGTGGTTTTCAATTCCCTTTGCCCCATGCAAGAATGATGGAAGATGTTCGCATGTGCTGCAAATTCCCACGAACTTACCCAGATTTAGGGGGAAAAAAAAGAAACTGAAATATTTCAGAGTGATGTATTGCTACACTGTGTATCCCACTGTACAGTACCTGCTGAGCATATGATTGATTCACAAGCCTGTGTAAGTATCCTGAGGGCTTCCCAAAAATGTTTGTGGCAGGAAATTCTGTAAGCAACAGGATTTTCTGTAGGAAAGCAAGTTGCTATGAAAGCCTGATAAAGTTAGGTTTTGCATTTGTTAATGGCACAGTAATAACGCTCATCTACTCTGGACTGTTGCATAGATACATAGACTGTGGTGATGTGCCATCAGGTAGGCTTGCTTTTAGTGATCCACCTGTTTCCCATTGAATAAGACCGTTCAGATGGAAAGTAACTAAAAGTGACAAATCTTAATAGAGGGATGTTTTTGATAATGTTTTAAATTAATTTTCTTCAGACAGGTTTTTAAATGATTGAATTTGAATACATACTTTGTGTATTGTAACACTGCAATTTGGTTTTTAAAAATGTTTGTTTCTATAGATTTAGGACTACATGTGCATTTTTGTTACCTATGTATATTGAGTAGTAATAAAGTCTGGACTTTTAGTGTAACCATCACCCAAATAGTGTATATTGTACCCAATCGGTAATTTCTTTCCTTCTTTCCTTCTTTCCTTCCTTGCTTCCTTCCTTCCTTCCTGCCTGCCTGCCTGCCTGCCTTCCTTTCTTTCCTTTCTTTCTTTTCTTTCTTCTTTTTTTGATGGAGTTTTGACTTTATTGCCCAGGCTGGAATACAGTGGCACAATCTTGGCTCACTGCAACCTCTGCCTCCCGGATTCAAGCAATTCTCCTACCTCAGCCTCCCTAGTAGCTGGGATTACAGGCACCCACCACCATGCCTGGATAATTTTTCTTTTTTCTTTTTCTTTTTGAGACAGAGTCTCGCTCTGTCTCCCAGGCTGGAGTGCAGTGGTGCAATCTCCGCTCACTGCAAGCTCCGTTGCCTCCCAGGTTCACGCCATTCTCCTGCCTCAACCTCCTGAGAAACTGGGACTACAGGCGCCTGCCACCACGCCCGGCTAATTTTTTTTTTATTTTTATTTTTTGTATTTTTAGTAGAGATGGGGTTTCACCGTGTTCACCAGGATGGTCTCAATCTCCTGACTTGGCCTCCCAAAGTGCTGGGATTACAGGCGTGAGCCACCGCGCCCGGCCAATTTTTCTTTTTCCTTTTTTTGTATTTTTAGTAGAGACAGGGTTTTGCCATGTTGGCCAGGCTGGTCTTGAACTCCTAACCTCAGGTGATCCACTCGCCTCAGTCTCCCAAAGTGCTGGGATTGCAGGCGTGAGCCACCCTGCCCAGCCCCAATAGGTGATTTCTTATCCCTTGCCCCCTCCCACCTTCCCACCTTTTGGAGTCTCCAGTTGTCTATTATTCCACTCTGCATGTCTGTGTGTACACATTGTTCAGCTCCCACTTATAAGTGAGAATATGTGGTATTTGACTTTCTGTTTCTGATTTGTTTCACTTAAGATAATGGTCTCCAGTTTTACCTATATTGCTGCAAAAGAAATGATCTCATTCCTTTTTATGGCTGAGTGATATTCCATGGTAAATATATATCACATTGTCTTTATCCAGTCATCCATTGATGGACACTTAGGTTGATTCCATGACTTTTTTACTGTGAATTATTGTTTTAGAGATTGACTGTCTGGTAGTGTAATCTCTGGTCACATGTGGCTCTTAAAATGTGGCTAGTATGACTGAGAAATTGAACTTTTAATTTTAGTTAATTTTAATTAAAATGTAAGAAGTGATCCTCAATTCAGTTATTGAAAAACTTTTAAATATGTTTGAACCAATGTGACTATGCCAATCTGCTTTTTCATTGTAAATTTTATGAAATCTAAATATTGGACAAGTGTTTCAGAAGAAAATTTAGATGAATTGAGATGAACTGTTAGTATAAAATATATACCAGATTTTGAAGACAATGTAAAAATGTATACTATATTATTAATTTTCTTACATTGATTACATGTTGAAATGACAACATTTTAGATATGTTAGGTTAAATCGAATATATTACAAAATGAATTTAACCTATTTCTTTTTTACTTTCCTAATGTGGCTACAAGAAAATTTTAGATTATATCTGTGGCTTACATTATACTTCTCTTGGGCTGTGCAGTTTTAGAGTACCATACTAACAGCAAGCTTTGCTTATTTATTCAACATGTGATCAGGCATTGTGCTAACCAATGGGGATTCAACAGTGAGCCAGCCAGGGGAGGCATTTGCTTGCTCTCATGGAGCTTACATTCTAGTACTGGAGAAGGTCATATACAAGGAGACCTTGTGTATGAAACATGAAATAAGCCAATCACAGGCAGTGCTGTGTTTCAGAGCCAACAGAATGGGGTACTCTGATGTAATGGCCACTGTGAGGGTTGGAGTAGTAGGTGGGGCAATCTGGGAAAGTCCGTCAAAGAAGGTAGACAATTGAGCTGTCAGCTGAATGACGAGAAGACAGCCACAGGAAGATCAGGAAAAAGATTGTTTCCAGCACAGGAAACTGCAGGAGCTGCTGGTTCTGTTACCTTTCAGAACAATTTCACCCAAACACAGCCACCCTGACATATACAGATATATGTTCCTAGTGAGCAAAGTCCAGGGTCCATTAAGGAAGAGATTTTTGTTCAGATTAATTTATTGTTAGATACAAAGTAATTACGTATTCAATACAATCCCTGAAGGAAACTGTTCTTAGATGGGTTAGTGAGAGTACACTAGCACGCCTGTAAACAACAACAACAACAACAAAATTTGAAGGATATATTTGTGGGCCAGTAGCATCATCTTCTATATCAGCATATTCAGTGCCTGGTCATCGCCGGAGAAATGGCATAGCTGAAATTTTCTAGAAACAACTATTGGCTCTTTTAATGAGTTAATATAAACAAGAATAGTAGTAATCTGTAGTAAAGGACCTTGGTAACTTAAACAGCAATGAGACAAGTAAGATGTGAGAAGGTAGTTGAATTCAAAGGAAGACATTTCATATGATCACTTGTTAAGAGTAACAAGGCTTGGCAGTTTCTTACCTGAGAGATATTGCCCTTAAAAGCAGCTCAATGTATATCCACTAGGTTTCATCTCATGTAGGGTAGAGAACTCTTTCTGGATGATAAACTGTCCAGAAATTGAATGCAGAGGCCCAAAACTCGTGCTCTGCAGTATAAACAGGAATGTAAACAACTGTTCAGTTCTTAAAGAAATTATCTTTATCTTGATACCTAAGAGTTACTCTTGCTGACGTGGAGAAAATGGAATGTTTGTTCATCAAATTACTATCGTCTTTCATCACAATGTTGAAGGATTGCTATGTGAATGAAGCAATGCAAAATAAGGAGAATCACATGAAAAAACTAATTCAATATTATATGACCTTGGCCTCAATGCTGTTTGAAGGAAATACTCGCTAAGCATTAATGAAGAGAATCTGGACTTCACCAAAATTTTGGTGGTCATCCTTTCTTGAAAACTAGTAGAAATTATACTACTGGCATTTTCAAACATAGTTTCATTGTATAAAGTTCACGCTGGCAAATAACTTACAAAAAATCTTTTTGCAAGCCTGTTATGTCACTGTACTACATGGGGGTAAGGGAATATAATAATAAATAAGACATAATTTGTTTCTCTCTTTTGTAATCTATGTTCCCATTCTAGTTACCAGCCTGGGACCAAAGTAACGTACAAAGCCTTTTTAAAGGAGTTTTGTTTTGATAGTCTTCTTGATGTTAGCATGTTTTGTACAGAAGGCACTTGTAGCTCTTCCAATTTTTTTTACACTTTTATCACCTTTCATTAGCATGTAATGTATACAAGATGAGAAATACACTCACCCCATTCCCGATCTCCCCTCATTCCTGACTTCCCTTCTCCATCCTGAACTTTATCCTGTGCATAACTTAAAGTCCCTGGCACCTGATTCCTCACGAAATACTTGAATTAATAAATTAATTAACAAAAGGAATAAGATATGGATTTAGACTACATATTCATGCTTAATGCTTGTGTATGTGTTTAAACCCCTCCATGGGCTCCTATCTCAGTTTTAGAACAATGAATACAGTGGCCCTAGGCAGCGTGGATTATAAAGGATAGAGTGAGCAGATGTAAATCTGCTCACAAGGCAAGAGTTAAGAGATGATGGGGGCTGAGCAAGGGTAATGGAATGAGACAATGGGGTAGCAGTGAAAGATATTGAGAAACAATATAGAAAGTATACAGGACGCTCCTTCCCTTTTGGAGGGGCTTAGTACTCAGAAACAAGGTGCATAGGAGACAATTTGCCTTTGACTATGAAAAGAATTCCCACAGAGGTGACTATACTTTCATTCACATGTACCCCAATACAGCACGGACACCCACACACCAGGTCAGAATGTTTCCTTAGGGCTGTGGGAAGGGGTCTTCAGTAGCCAGAGTTTTGCTTTTCTCTGGGGATGTGGAGACTGAGGACATGGCCCTAGACCCTCAGTGCTTAATAGCCCTGGCTCAGGCCATCTGCCTTGCACTTTACTCTCCTATGGACAGCTTCCATGGAATGCGTCCCTCTGACCTTTGCCTGTGTTTATTTCTTTTGGAGGAAATGAGGGTATTTTTTTCTGACGATTTTTCAGTGGAAGAGGAAACATACCCTGTCTCTGGATGATGAGGAGTAGGGACAAAGCCCTGATGAGGGGGAGTGTTTTCACAGCATTGTATGTCATAGGTTAAGGAAAGGTTCATGCCAAGGCTCTCCTTTTATTTGAAATAAAGTTCCTTTCTTAATGCATTATTATTACCAATGTTTTGGGGTTTGTTAGCGTTTTAAGATGAAACCCTGACAGGAAAATCAAGCATATTTCATTTGGTTCTCTCTCCCCATGGACTAGTGGGAACATTTAAGATGAGAATTGTTTTACATTTCCTATCTGGGGTTTAAGAGGCAAAGTAAACGTAGCTCTGTACAAGTTTGTGTGTCATTTACTGCACAGTGAGCGGTCACTGACTCGACTCTAACTTCAAAATGGTGACAGTTTTGGAAAGAGTGAGTAAGCCATAGGCTATGGATCAGTTCAAGGGTAATGCCTAATTATAGACTTAGGTTGTGCCTTGAAGTGTTGCCCAATACTTCACTTGCCCTCTTACTCATTAGAGGGAGTCTTCATACATAGTGTAGTGGGTACAAGAAGGAGCTAACAAAAGAGTTGGCAAAGTGCAGTCTGAGTGTAAAGTAGTATGCCCTACTTTGTCTTTACATAATAAAGCAAGCCTCATTATAAACTGACTGGGGGCCAAAGAGAACAAATCCCTAGAAAATGTCCAAGGGGACAGACAGAAACACACACACACACACACGTAAACATTTCACATTTGTTCTCTTCTTTGTATTCATGTAACATTAAGTTATTCCCCTTCTAATTCCCAGGTGTGAGCTCTTTGGGGATAGGGGATATGTCTTACGCATCCTCGTATCCCCAAGGCTTATGTCTGATATGTGGTAGTTCTGTCTAGTTCATTGTTGAAATAGGAGAAAATCAAGCAGGTTAATTTAAATCGCATTGAGGTATAAATGGCAGATGTAAGTATTTGCATTTAAATCCTGATTGACCCCCTCCCCAATGTGGTTTGTAACAGAGTCCAGGGAAAAATTTCACGTGTGGCCCTCCGAAGCTGTGATAGTATGTAAACTGCTACTTGTTTTTATAAGAATTGTTTTCAATCCACAAGGAAGGAACATACCCTGTCTCTTCCAAACTTCTGTTCATAGCCCCACTTTTGCCAATCTCAGTCCATTTACATTTTATCTGCTTTTAAAAATAGCATACATATTCTGTAATTTAAATTACACAAATAGAGCTAAATGCAAAGAAGACATTGAGCCATGTACTCACTAAATGCCTAGTAAGTGCCAGTCACTGTGCTTGATGCTCTGGTCCAAGGATAAATAAAACAAGTGGGGAAAGGCACATGAGGACCACTATGGGGTCAAAGGATTATAAGTTAAAAAAACAAACAAACAACAAAAAAGGCCAGGCGTGGCAGCTTACACCTGTAATCCCAGCACTTTGGGAGGCCAAGGTGGGGGTATCACGAGGTCAGGAGATCAAGACCATCCTGGATAACATGGTGAAACCCCATCTTTACTAAAAATACAAAAAAATTAGCCCAGCATGGTGGCGGGTGCCTGTAGCCCCAGCTACTCAGGAGGCTGAGGCAGGAGAATGGCGTGAACCCGGGAGGCGGAGCTTGCAGTGAGCTGAGATGGCGCCACTGCACTCCAGCCTGGGTGACAGAGCGAGACTCTGTCTCAAAAACAAACAAACAAACAAACAGACAAACAAAAAAACACAGGATGTGATGGGAGTGAAATAGTACCTCATGCAGCGTTGATCAGGGTGGAGGGTATCAGCAATGACTTCCCAAAGCCCTGACATCCAAAATAAGGCTGAAGGATGGCTCAGAGTGTGCTGGGAAAAGCAGGGCCCAAGAGGTACTGTTCTACACAGAGAGAACAGTTTATCGGGGCACGTAATAGGAGTCTGGGAACATGAGGGAGGCTCTGCCTTATGGCAACTGGAAAAATGCTGAGTGGCAAGAGTGTGTATGAGGGGCAGTAGAGAATTAGTGTTTAGAGCAAGGAAGGCCTCACGAGCTAGGCTGAACATTGTGGATTTAGCTAAAGAGCAGTATAGAATAACCGAGGAAATTTAGTGAGGTAGTAGCATGGTCAGATTTGAGTTTTTCCAAGAATATCTTGGATGAAGAGTAGAAAATGGATTGGGGTGGGAGTAGGAAATTGGTGGAGATATTTGAAAATAAAATGTACTAATAAATACTCATCCAGAAATTACCACTGAACATTTTGATATACGTTCCCTGGACTTTTTGTATATATTAATATACTCTTTTCTAAATGGCATTATAGTCCACACTGCTTCAGAATTGACTTTTTCACTTGAAGAATATTCATAAAATGTATTTAAAATCTACTATGTATCCAGCAGTAGTGTAGGCACTGAGAATACAACCATGTACTCTGAATATGATTCTGTGTCCATAAGTACACTGGTACCATACCATTTTTAACGACTCCAAAGTATTCACTGATGGAATGTATACCATATTATACACCACATATAATCAATATTTTACAATAAAACGTCTTGTTTGTTTCCAGGACTTTTTTGCTGCAGTAGAGAACACTGTACCCCAGTGACCATCACTGTACAATTATCAAAACAGATATTTCCAATGATATCCTTAGGATACATTTTTGGAAATGAAAATGCTAGGTCTAATAAATAGATATTTTAAGACTTTAAAAATGTACTGCCTGAAACCCTGTCTCTACTAAAATGAAACCCCGTCTCTACTAAAAATACAAAAAATTAGCCGGGCGTGGTGGCAGGCGCCTGTAGTCCCAGCTGCTCAGGATGCTGAGGCAGGAGAATGGCGTGAACCCGGGAGGCAGAGCTTGCAGTGAGCTGAGATCACGCCACTGCACTCCAGCCTGGGCGACTCAGTGAGAATCCATCTCAATAAACTAAACTAAAATAAACTAAAATTAAAAAAATGTACTGCCAAATTTCTCTCCAAAATGTTTGTACCAATTGATGGTCTTATTTCATGTGGATATATGTCCTAAAAAACATTCAGACCCTTTAGAATTCAAGAAATTTCAAAATATTGTAGGTAGAAGATATGTTATACATATATAGTGAAGTTAGTTTTTCATGAGAAAATGGACCAACGTTAGATAAACAATGTGGCAGAGTTGCACTAGTAACTAGATGATCTTCTTCCTCCTCCTCCTCCTCTCCTCCTCCTCCTCCTTCTTCTTCCTCTTCTTCCTCTTCTTCCTCTTCTTCCTCTCCTCCTCCTCCTCTTCCTCCTCCTCCTCCTCCTCCTCCTCCTCCTCCTTCTCCTTCTTCTTCTTCTCCTTCTCCTTCTTCTTCTTCTTCTTCATTTTTTTTTTGTAGATAGGGTCTCACTCCAGTTACCTGGGCTGATCACTGCAGCCTTGACTTCCCAGGCTCAGGTGATTCTCCCATCTCAGCCTCCCTGAATAGCTGGCACTACAGGCACATGTCACCATGCCTGATTAATTTTTTGTATCTTTAGTAGATACAGGGTTTCATTGTGTTGTACGAGCTGGTCTTGAATTCTTGGACTCAAGGTATCCAGGTTTTCTGAGTCCATTACTCTTTCCATTAATCTGTGCTCCTCCTTCCAGAAAGCCTGGAACTCTTTAATCAATAAGCAAAGCAGTTTTTAACCGCATCGTAAACTTTGTAAGAGTGTAACATGCAAATGGATTTAAGGAATATGAGACTTTAGTTCAATTTCTCTCAGAAGCCGTAATTCTTCTATGATCTCATAGCACTTTGCACATCATAACCATATGTGGTTATGTTTCTGACCTCCAGACTGTGAGCTTCTTTTTTTTTTTTTTTTTAACAGAGTCTTCCTCTGTCGCCCAGCTGGAGTGCAACGGCTCAATCTCAGCTCACTGCAACCTCTGCCTTCCAGGTCCAAGCTATTCTTATGCCTCAGCCTCTGGGTAGCTGGGAGTACAGGCGTGCATCACCACACCTGGCTCATTTTTGTATTTTTAGTGGAGATGGGGTTTCACCATGTTGGCCAGGCTGGTCTGGAGCTCCTGATCTGAAGTGATCCATCCACCTTGGTCTCCCAAAGTGCTGGGATTACAGGTGTGAGCCACAGCACCCGGCCTCAGACTGTGAGCTTCTTGAAGGGGGAGCCATACATCCACAGCATTTCTGGCAAACAGTAGGCAGAGTTTCTGGTTCATAGTAGACACTTGGGAAATAATGTTTGAGAGAGAGAAAAATGGGGAAGAGGTTGGAGAGGAGGAGAAAGAGAAAAATAAGGAGAAAAAAAGTAAAGAGGAATGAGAGAGGAAGGGGAAAAGTGAGAGAGCACATTGGGCTGAAGACACAGGTACCTTAAACTTGCAGACAAAGTGAGAACCATGTGCTAGAATGAAAACACCAGATAGCAGCAGATGCCACAATAGGCACTAACTGTGATGAGATGCTGGTAAAGAGACAGAACAGGAGCAGTTCATCCAGGAACAATTTTGATTACAAGGAAACACTGAGTATTCTTTCTGGGAGGCACTTTTGCTGTGAGATTTCCCCCAGTGAACTCTGATCGAGTAAGAAACCACAAACATCAGGCATCTGTGAAATGCATTTGCCATATGGGTGTTAACTTCCCTCTTACGAAAATCCTCTCTCACTGGGTGAAATGTGTGTTCCTGCATTTATTATGTGGCTTGCCAAGATTCTCCACATCTAGATATTATTCCTTCTGCTGCAAGATTCTTGATGGCAATTCTATGCTATGAAGAGACTATCATTCTTTACAACTTCGTCATTGTATTACAGCTTATATTCAATGGACATGAACATACCTGTGACATTTTCTTGGTTGCCTTATAAACTGTGCTATAGAATAAAAAGACCATGAGCTCTGGTATTAAGATATGTTGAAATTTGATTGCCACTATTCACTAGCTTGTGACCTTTGGTAAGCTAGTTAATTCCTATGATACAGCTTTCTCATCTGTAAAACTGAAAAACTATGCTTTATGGATATCGTTTATTAACAATCTTAAATGCCAAGTATTTTGCATGTTGCCTAGCATATACTTTCATATGTTCTTTAACATATACCTTACTCAGCAGGTGGCAGCTCCTATGAATAATAGTAGTAATCATAGTAATAGAGTCCTAGAAGACAAATCACAAACTTGGGGTTATGTGTCCTGGGCTGGGAAAAATTAGAACATTTTCTCTGATGCAAAATAACCTTTCTGAGCATCATCATTGGTCTCAAAACTCTCAAAACACTGAGCTTTCTTTAGCAATAATTCTGGAGTGAAAGTTTAATTTTGAGACCAATCTCAGCTATAGAAATTCATAATATTCAAAATGAGTTTTCTTGATATCCATGATTCAGAACAAGAATTTTTTTTTCTCAAGAGGTAATACCATGTTAACACTCTCTTTCTTTCATAGTGGATCATTTTCTTCTGCAGATGAGAATATTTTTGATGTTTTAAGGATTAATATATACTTGATACAAAAATTCAAACTATATAGAAGAGAAAGTAATTATCCCATTCTTCAGTGATCGTAAGTTTTAACAATTCCATGAATACACTTTTCGGTCTTTTTCAATACATATGCAAACATACACATGGAATATGAATTTTATTAAAGACATTCGATAATATTGTGAACCCCAAAAGTCTGAGACAGCTCTCAGTTAGTTTAGAAAGTTTATTTTGACAAGGTTGAGGACACGTGCCTGTGACACAACCTCAGGAGTTTTTTTTTTTTTTTTTTGAGACAGAGTCTTTCACCATCACCCAGGCTGGAGCGCAGTGGCGCGATCTCGGCTCACTGTAAGCTTCGCCTCCTGGGTTCACGCCATTCTCCTGCCTCAGCCTCCTGCGTAGCTGAGACTACAGGCGCCTGCCACCTCGCCCGGCTAATTTTTTGTATTTGTAGTAGAGACAGGGGTTTCACTGTGTTAGCCAGGATGGTCTCGATCTCCTGACCTCATGATCCACCCGCCTTGGCCTCCCAAAATGCTGGGATTACAGGTGTGAGCCACTGCGCCTGGCCTAGGAGGTCTTGATGACATGTGCTCAAGGTGGCCAGAGCACAGTCTGGTTTTATACATTTTAGGGAGACATGAGACATCCATCAATATATGTAAGATAAACATTGGTTTAGTCCAGAAAGGTGGGACATCTCGAAACAAACATGGAGGACAACTCTAAGCAGGGACAGGGCTTCCAGGTCACAGGCAGATAAAAGACAAGTGGTTGCATTCTTTTGAGTTTCTGATTAGCCTCTCCAAAGGAGGCGGTCAGATATGCATTTATCTCAGTGAGCAGAGGGGCGACTTTGAATAGATTGGTAGGCAGGTTTGCCCTGAGCAGTTCCCAGCTTGACTTTTCCCTTTAGCTTAGTGATTTGAGGGCCCCAAGCTTTATTTTCTTTCACAGTATCAAGACTATGTATGTACACACTCTTCTATAACCTTCATCTCCACTTAGTAATACACTGTGGTCATCTTTTCGTGTCAATGGATATAGATATGTCTCATTTTTTTAAAAATTGCTGCCAATTATTCCATTTACATATGTGCCACATTTTAACCAATACTCCAGCTTTTCATCATTAAAAATTGTTTTAGTCAACATCTTGTACATATATATATTTGTCTAGTTGTATAAATATTTTGCTATAATTCATGCTAGAGGTAGAATTGATGGACCAATGGTTATATATATTTAAATGTTAATATATATTTAAAGTTTTGAAGTGCCCTCTAAAGAGATCATGGTCTTTAAACTCCTACCAAAGGATGACCTATTTCCTCTCAGAGGAACTGGCTTAAAATGGGGCTTGCTTTCAATGGGACTTACCACTTGAAATAGCCAAAATGGGCACAAAGCAAGTAGATTTAAAAAACACAAACTTGAGTACTAGACCAAGAGCCAGAAGCTTGCACAGACCCTGGTTCACAGTAGTCAATAGTCACTCGACACATATTTGGTGACAGACTGAGTATCTGGCTGTCTATCATCAAGGACCCAGCTTGGGAAAAGAATTGAATGAGAAAATAAGTAACATTATATGTAAACATTAGTATTCACGATCTTCTGCTAAAAAGTAAAAGTGTGTGAGTGAAGAGTTTGAAGCAACTTCTCTTGAAAAGACTTCGAGCAGATGATGGGACCTTTTTAAATTTCAACTGGAGAGGTGAAGTCTACAACCTTCAATTGTTTCAGAGGCTTCATCAGCTTCTGAAATAATGAGGCATGTAAATTGCTGGGACTATATCTAGGTCATAACTACTTTCTCAAGACCACTCAAGACCTTACAGCAGGGGATGGTGACTCACACCTGTAATCTCAGCTCTACCCGGGAGTCTGATCAGGAGGTTCACTTGGGCCCAGGAGTTTGAGACCAGCCTGGCCAATATAGCAAGACTCCATCTCAAAAAAAAAAACCAAAAAAAACCCCAGACCTTCCAAAGTGTGCTTGGGAATTTGCATAGCTCTCAAGGCAGATGATTTTTTTCTCATAGCAGGTATAGGAAACACGTTTAAAATATTAAATTTTTTTCTGAGATAAAAAGATCTTGTGATTTTAATTCTCTTTTAATGCTGATTCTCTGAAGTGTATTTTATTAGAGAGTCTCCTACATGTACTAAAGACTGTGTTGTAGGAACAGGTTTATCAGTCAGGGAGCTAGGTAGCCTAATCAAATTAAGAGCTAATTTGCAACAAATATACAACAATTAAAGGCACATTTAAATAGTACAGTACTTCCTTAAACATGGAAATCAACAGAGAAAATCCCAGCATAAAAACTGATTTAACCTTGAGGAAACTGTTGATTGTGTTTCCTAACATTATAATTTTCATGACAAAGAGTGTACCTTTGGGACCATCTGTCCTTTTCATAACCCTCCAATGGCTCTGTGCATCATGAAGCTGCCTCCAATGATTAGTATTGCAGAGAGCAAGGAATTCGACCAAGAATAATTTGGTTTGCCCAAACAAAAATATCAGTCATTCTTCAGAGGTATATTGAGGAATACAAATGCTTAAAAATTTCTTTTAAAATCTCTGTTAATAGTTACTAGTGTTAAATAATAATGAATGAAAATGCTAAGTAACAACAGTTTCATCCAGTGCAAATAAAGACAACCCCTTGATTATTTCTGAGTAGGTTAACACTGCGTGTGTGTGTAAAGAATCATACATTACTTTGACATGAATTGATTTTTTTCAAGGATTTCTCTTATGTCCTTTTTTTCTGGGGAAATAATTTAATGTTTTGGCAAAAAAATTGTGGAGGTTGTAAGTTTGTGCATTGAAGCCTGTGCTTTTTCATAAAATCATTGAAGTTTAACTACATTTTTAATATTTGTGTTGCTGCTCCAAGATATTCCCTGGAATATACTTATATTCTTGAAAATTGTCTTAATTATTTATTTCTTAAATTCCAAAAGAAAGGAGTTCAGGCTTAGGGAAAACCTCTAATTGGAAATGCTTTTTTCTTTGCCCTAACATGTCCAAGTTTTAAAGACTGTGTTTCTTTTCCTTTTCTAGTTTAACCAAAGGAAAGAATCAGAATCCTTTTAATAAGATTCTCAGGCAAGACTATGAGCTTAAACATTCCCAGTAATTCCAAAGTGAAATTTTTCCTTTATCCAGGTCCCTCTGGAGTTTTGATTTCTGATTGGCCTGGAACATGGAAGCAGTTATTCCAGCTCTTGCTCTTTTTCCTAGCTGTCTTGCCAAACTCTGCAAATGTAATTCTTACTTTCTCACAAATCAGAGCAAGGGACATTGCCCTCACTTCTTTCTGGATGGCTTTTTTTCCCCCTTGCCCTTTGACATACTTCTGAGTTCCTCTGAACTGCAGAACATGGACTATTTTAAATCAAGTCCATGACACACTCTCAGTTCCCATATTCATGTTTTTTTACTTAAGTAAGTGTATTGCCTTTATTTTAAAATAACCCTTACCACAGAAATAGTAATGCAGAGTATAACACAATTATTTCAAAGCCACAGAAATATCTGGAACATAAAACCTCAGTGAACATATCTTTTTAAAAGTACACTATTTATTTTAATTGTTAGATACTTGTCTAATAATGTGATTTGGAAGTGCAAATGAAAACATTTAAATATATGGAAGAAGGTATATGATAATTTTACACATAGTATTTAGGCTTTACGTTTTGATATTTTAAGTTAATTTTTCCAAAATGTTATTTTTCTTTCATGAAGTGTAAAGTATATTGTTGTTTTATAAATGTACTACTTTTTACTCTTCCCCTAGATTCCTTTAATTACTCAGATTTTATAAAGACACCGAAAAAATAATTTTAAAAATCATGGAATTATGCTGCTGTTATTGACCTCCAATGAATTTTCTTTATTTTATGGATGAGAAAATAGGGTCCCAGTATGTTATATGGCTTGTTCAAAGTCACACGGATTCTGAGTCAACCAGCTTCAAAACAGAGTTAACTTTTTATGTTCTCTTCCATATTGAAACCTTATTTTCTTAGTGTCTTTCTATTTTTCCTAAATTATAGTCTGATGTATACTTTGTTAGCAGTTATAATATTCACCCTCTGTACTGGACACATTTAAGTATCTACTTAGATTTTCTTGTTGTTTCTTGGGCCTTCGGCTATTTCCTCTGCCCCAGCCTCCACAGCAGCCAAGATGGTAAATCATAAATAATACTGCGTTCCTAAAAGGATTGTAGATATTAGCATTACCATCAAAGACTTTAAGAATGCAGAGATTGTGGTCTTTATCCTATTCCTATTCCATTTACCTGTCTAGCCCCTGAAAAAGAACTAAATAGATCATGGCAGGTGGTGACAAACTACCATCAACTTAACCAGATGAACTCGCTAATCTAAGCTGATGTGCCAGATGTGGTACCTTTACTAGAGCACCAAGCACATTCGGAGATCCAGGTGAGCAGACACTGTCGGGTGGGCCTCTTATGCAGGTAGCAGAATCTCTAGGACAAGGCACACTTGGGACTTGACCAGGAGTCTGATTAACAACATGAGGCCAGCCACTGGGGTAACACAGCAACTTCACCCTGGATCTATTGCACAAAATAGTCACCAGCTCCCCAAAACAAGAAGAAAGCTCAATTACCAGAACCGGGACATTAATGCCTTACAGCCTGGGCTGCAAGATCGGAAGGCAAGATGAAGCTGTCTCTGAGCAAGGACTCAGTCAAACTTGGGCTTTCCCAGGACAGGGCTTGTTCCAGAAGTGGAGGCAAGGCTAAGACTCCGAAAAGGATGGAGTGGCTTCAGCCATAGGGAGGGAGACACTGAGTGACCAGGGCATAAACAGGTCAAAATACCATGCACAGTCCCACCTTCCCTCCACTGACTTAACTTTTAAGGTCATTTTTGTCTGGTGTATTTGTTCACACATGAATTTTATTTCCATATCTATCTTCTAGTTTTCTTCGTGAGCCTCATTGTTGAAGAAGCAATTTTCAGACAGAAAAAAATAAACCACTTTTAGTACCTCCTTTTTGCTCTCTCTGCCAATAGAAATACTGCCCAAGAACCCACTGCAGGTCATTTGCTAGCAGCAACAGCCATAACTTTTTACTTAACAACCTTCTGAAAACTTGGCATCATTTATTCATTCATTTATTTATATACCAATAATTTGTTCATTCAACAAATGTTTACTAAGAGCCTACTGAATACAAAATGCCTACTCTGAAGTCAGACCTTTTGTCTAACATTAACTGGCGGATTTTTATGGGTGGAACCTATTTCTTAATATGGCAAAAGGATTAAGTGGCATAATTCACATAACTCATAAAGCATAGAAGCTTGCCACAGTAATTAGCAATCATTGAATAGCTCCTATTATTACTTTTACTCTTATTAATATGAATAAGTATTAATATTGATGTGAATAAACATTAAGATAACATAATAATATTGAAACATGGTTGCAGTCTTTTGTGCCGAATAGACTTTAAAATAAATAAATATAATATAGAGTAATAGGAGCTATGGCACATGTATGTGCAGGACTCAAAAAGAAGAGTAATTCTCCTTGGACAGGTCATAGACGCTTTCACATGATGAATCATGCTTTAGTTTAAGGTTGAATGTTGAAGAGTCTCCCAAACAGTCATGGAAAGCACGTTGCAGGCAGAGGCATTTGTTCATGCTATTTGAATCAGCAGAGAAGATAAAGCTGGAAATGTACAAGAGGCCAAATGACAAATGGCCTGAAATCCTTTCCAGCGAGTCTGGATTTGGTCGGGAAAAATTATTGTGTATGCTTTTGAAGAGTGTTAAGACCTGGAGAAACAAAAGTTACCTTTTATGAAAATAATTCTAGTGGCAATATAAAAGTTGGAGCTGAAATCAAATTGGGGAAAGGGAGGGATGCAAGCCAGGAAGACGCTGCAGGCAAGGTTGGTGAGGAGTTGTTAGAGCAGATGAGGCGGGCAGGCATGAATGTCTGCCTGGTTCTGTGCCTTTAAACAGCAAGATACACCAGGTGTAGCAGGACGAGCGGCAGACAAAACTCCTCAGACACCGAGTTACAGAAGGAAGGGGTTTATTCGGCCAGGGGCATCGGCAAGACTTCAGTCTCAAGAGCCGAGCTGCCGGAGTGAGCAATTGCTGTCTCTTTTAAGGGTTCACAACTCTAAGGGGGTGCACGTGAGAGGGTCGTGATTGATTGAACAAGTAGGGGGTATGTGACTGGGGGCTGTGTGCACCGGTAATTAGATCAGAACAAAACAAGATAGGGATTTTCACAGTGCATTTCTATACAATGCCTGTAATCCATAGATAATAGAACCAATTAGGTCAGGGATCCATCTTTTAACTACCAGGCCCAGGGTGCGGCGCCAGGCTGTCTGCCTGTGGATTTCATTTCTGCCTTTTAGTTTTTACTTCTTCTTTCTTTGGAGGCAGAAATTGGGCATAAGACAATATGAGGGGTGGTCTCCTACCTTAGAGGAAGAGCCTAGCCCTGACCCCACACTCGTCTTCCCCATCCTCATTCTCTCTCTGGCACTGGTGTATCTAGACCCAAGTAGATGCAATGTTTGGAGGACTGCTTTGCAACTAGCCTTGAAGAAACAACAGTTGAGCCTCACAAATGTGTGATATTCTTTCCTCCTGTGCCCACCTTTGGCCAAACCCTGAATGGAGCAGTGTTCCCTAAAGTGAAATACACTGGCCACCTGTTTCAAAAGCACCTGGACAGTTTGTTAAGAATGCCTATTTCTAGACACCACCCAGCAATTAGAATCCCTTGGAGTTGGACATAAAATCTGCACTTTTTACAGCCTCTCAAGGGGAGACTGATGTTAAGAAGCCCTGCAAGAGGGCACTAGACAAGTCTTTCTGAAACAGAACTAATCATGTAACCCGCAAGGGTAACTTTTAAAAAATAGCCTGTAAGATCCCATCCCTTTAGAGATCTGGAGGCCTAGGGTCAAGCAGGGAGTCCTGACACAGCAAGAGCACACCTGGAGTTGGATACTTAGATTTAGGAACCATTGCCCAATGTTGTCATCCTGATAAATTACCCTTCTGCTGCTTGAATACATGAAATAATTAGTTCACAAACCTTTCCTGATGTAATTACAAAGGGACAGCTGAGTTGTAATTTTATTGAGTTGCCACAGAAAGATTTTGAAAAACAAAGAGGCTAAGATAAAAGGTCTTAATAAGCTGTGAGAAGGTCCATCTCACAATTTATTGCTATTAGGAGGTGGCCTTGAGGAGGAACAGCTATAGATGGCCACAGCACTTATTAACTTTGTGCACTGCAAGGTGTGCATTATGTGGAACACCACCTGACATGGGACAAAGAATTCCCTTTGATCTAATCACTTGCATCAGGCACTTTTCCAGCTCCTCTCTCATTTGCCTCAGAAGTCAAGGGGAACTCCCTTTAACCATGTTATGCCTGTGTTTCCAGTTCAGAAAGCAAGAATCATCATTTTTCCATTGCTCACTTGCTAGGGAATGTGGAGTTTATTGAGCCTAAAAAGGATCTAATACAATCGCGGACCTGCTTGGGAGGTGGGGGTAGGAGTTCGGGCAGAGGAAGAATTTTGGATGAAACTGCTCACACAGGTAAGAGTTATCAATTCCATGCTCACGTTTCCCAAACCTAGTGCCACATCAGTCACTTAGCATAAAACCACAGCAACAAAACAGGTTGCTGGGCCTTATGTATGGTATTAGAATCTAATGACTGTACTAGAGATTAAAATGAGATTAAGGAGTGGAGGTGGAAAATCCTGCAGAAACAGAGCATTATGCCACTTAAAGTCGATCTGGCTCCACTATTTATTTTTTCCTGGTTTCATGACTCCTCCATGATTGTGCCTATTCAAGCTCTTTGCTCAATAAGAAACTCTGTTGAATGTATTCAAGGGAGATTTTACTGGTTTGTGAGCTGAGATGATGAAGGGACAGTCTTGAAGTATCTTTCAAATGAGTAATGGTATCGGCCCAACGTTTTTGCTTTAATTCACCACGGTGGGACAAATAGGTAGGCTTCCAGGAAGAAATCTTTCAGAACCTGCAAACAGGAAAGAGGATGACTGTCCTCTACAGTGAAATGTGAGCCTTCCCACTAATTCGTCTTGTTTATACACATTCATGGAAAGAGAATAGCACAAGAATATGACTGACTGATCCATTCTACCTCCAATGAGAACAAGAGGATAATTAACTTTGAAGCCCAGACCTGCCAGTAACAGTGTTTCTCACCCATTTGGCTGGGAAATTCCAGGAGGGTCATCAAAAGATAAATGCCACTGCAACCTAGATGTACTTAGTCCAGAACTATTAGGGAAGTGCCAACTCCATCCAGAGAGTGGGAAAGACTGCCTTGAAAAAGTGTCACCGAGCTAAATGTAGAACGATGATGAATATGTACAAGCTTGCCAGCTGGAGGAGGAGAGAAAGGGTATTCTAGGGGCCGACCAGAAGGAAAAGCAGTGTAAGGAGGCTGGCAGGGAGGCGGGGCGAGTGCATGGGCAGAAATAAGGAAAAAGCAACCTAGTGCTGAAAGTGTGCGGAAGGGTGGCGATCAGGGCATGAGGTGTCAGTCTTTGGGGACAGGCGATCTTGTAGCTGCAGGTCATGCTAAGGAGTTTGTCCCTCAGCAACAGGGAAGTCCTCAGATCTTGCCCATGGGAAAATTTGTTTAGAAATCTGGTTAAAGTGTTTTTGTTCTTTTTCGTTTGTTTATTTGTTTTTTGAGATATTGCTCTGTCACCCAGGCTTAAGTACAGTGGTGTGATCTCAGCTCACTGCAACCTCCACCTCCCGGGTTCAAACAATTCTCCTGCTTTAGCCTCCCCCAGTAGCTGGGACTTCCAGGCACCTGCCACTACACCCAACTAATTTTTGTATTTTTGTAGAGCGGTGGTTTCACCATGTTGTCCAGACTGGTGTCGAATTCCCGACCTCAGATGATCCACCCGCCTGGGCCTCCCAAAGTGCTGGGATTACGGATGTGAACTACTGTGCCTGGCATGATTAAAGTTTTAAGTTTTAACAAGGTGATTTCTAGTTGCAGAGTGGCTTAGTTTAAGGAGCAACTGGCAATTGTGACAAATTAGAAGCCTACTGAAATCATCTCCAAAAAAAAAAGAGAGAGAGAGAGAGAAAGCTTTGTGCAGTGGCAGAACATAGCCAATGAGGTTTATCTGAGGTGCAATTATTGCTAATTGAAAAAGAAATATGAAGCCAGGGAGAATTAGGATGGGGATGAAGCAGGCACCAGAAGTTAAAGCAAGTTGACTAGGATCACACACAGAGGCTTCTTGACTTGCAATCCTGTGATTTTTTTCATACTCCCCTCTCTTTATTACTGCATCAAAATTTACTGTCATTTGCTGTTTTTAAATAATATACATCCTCTTATCTCCCACACCCACATGACTGTTAGTAGTTTCCCTTCTCTGAAATACCACTGCCCTAATCACATTCTAAGTTGCAACGTTTGTAAACCAGTTTGAGATAGGATTTGCTTCCTTGCTTTGAATCCAGCTTTGGGTAGGTAGTTGCTTATCTCTCTGCATGGGATAAAAATATATATATAGATATAAAGTGGGGTGCTCAAGCCAAATACATTCTTCCTGGACTCAAATTTTTGCAGAACTTTCCAAATTCCTGGGCAATGATGGCAGACCTCCATTTTTCAGCTGTGAAAGAAATTTTGAAAACTAGGAAAACAGGTAACGAATACCAGTGATGAGATAAATCAAATATTTGTCAATTTATCAGGATTATTCTTAATGTAGGAATATGGCACAGGATATTCCCTAGTTATCTATAATATCAAAGCACCGTCTCCCAAATGAGGTTCCCACATTTGGTGACCATATGAGGGTCTTATAAAAAAAATAGAAATTGCAGGCCCCAGCCCACCTACTGAGTCAGACTCTGGAGGATTTTAGCTCAAAATCTACATGTTTAAAAAACTCTGTAGGTGATTCCTATGCAGTAAACTTATTTTTTAAAATCACTGAACTAAAGAATTAGTCACCTAATTTAACCTCTCCAGATAGTTTGTCCTTAAAATATATTTTAATCTGCAAAATGAGATAATAAAACCTTACCTCCTTAGAATCAAGAGGCTAGATCTGATGATCTCTTCCTGTATCTCAAGGTTCTAAAACCTGCCATTCAATTATTTATTTTTCTCATCAGTCATTACTGATGGTTCATTTCTGTTTCTGTGTTTACACCATCCCCTTCACCCAAATTCCCCTGTAAAATCTCTTCTCTCATGAAAGATCCATCCCCTCTGTGTAATTGTCTTCAAGTGAGTTTACTCTCTGAGTAAACTCTTCCCCAAACCTTGAAGCATTTTTGATCCCAACACTGATTTGGTCCAAGGCAGCAATTGCTTTGTGGTGACAATCTTTGTTAAGTCCGTGTTATGACTGCCATCGTGAGAGCAAGGACTGTCTTTGTTGATGACTGTGATGTTGACCATACTAGGTAAACTATCATTGCAAACAATTTTGTGATCATTTTAATGTGTATGGTCAGTCAATGTGAATCAGATCCTCTGAAAAGCCTAATATGCACAGACTTCAAGCTTAGTTTCTGATAGATTTTCAACTCATAGGAGTTTGGCTTTCATTAGCTACATGCAGTTTAATCTCCAATGTCTAGCTCTCTATACTCTTTAATTAAAAAAAAAAATGTATAGGCCAGGTGCAGTGGCTCATGCCTGTAATCCCAGCACTTTGGGATGCCAAGGCAGGCAGATCACTTGAGGTCAGGAGTTCAAGACCAGCCTGGCCAATATGATGAAACCCTGACTCTATTAAAAATAAAAAAAAAATAAATAAAATAAAAAAATTAGCCAGATGTGGTGGTGCATGCCTACAATCCCAGCTACTCAGGAGGCTGAGCAACAATAATCGCTTGAACTCAGGAGGCAGAGGTCGCAGTGAGCCAAGATCAAGACACTAAACTCCTCCAGCCTGGGGGACAGGGTAAGACTGTGTCAAAAAAAAAAAAAAAAAAAAAAAAAGTATAAATTATTTCCTGGTTACAAAGAAATTTTAATTAAACTAAAAAAATACTAAGTTGAAATAACCAGTCTTTGCTTACTAGGGAAATAAATATGTTTGAAAGATATAATGTCAAGCATGAAAAGAAGGAGAGAGCCAGCAAGACAGACCTTCTCAAGGTGCCCTGAAAATGGATGAGAATGGAGTGGATTTTATTTTTGACATTGAAACAGACAGCATTCAATTTACCCCCAAAAACAACACCTGTATTTACATCAGGGCTATTAATTAAATTATATCGGGAGTCTCTGGTCATGAGTTCCCTTGATGTAGGATTGCAAGAAACAGCCCTTAGTCTTAACAAAGATGCTATGAGAAGATGCTTACATATCAGCTTTAATGTCTCTAGGTGTTTTTTTGTTTTGTTTTGTTTTGTTTTGTTTTTAAAGTAATCTGTTGTTCTCTTATTTTAAACTCAAACTCTTGGACCTTGAGGCATTAAGATTTGGAATTGGAAGAAGAAAAGTAATCTCCTGAATAGATAATTACATAGAGAAATCCACTGGAGAATTTGAGTAATGTCAAGCGGTTGCCCAGATTGGAGGACCAGCATTTTCAAAGTGAGCTCTGGTGTTTCTCTGGAAGTTCTCTGTGCATTCAGGGAAAACAAATATGGCAAACAGAAAGAAATCCCATAAATCTTTCTCAAGGTTAATTGCTTTTCAGTGGTCCATCATTACCTTAACCTGACCCTTTTCCATGATTGCCCAAATGGCTGAATATTAATTAAATTTGAAACTACGAATTATTATTTGATCCCATAATAGATTTTCTTGATCAGTTACCTGATACTATTTGGGTATTCTAGAGTGTGCTCTGTAGGAAAGGAAAGCAGGAAAGGGTGGGGACTAGGGAACAAATAAGGAGCTAAGAAAGCAATTGATACGAAAAATATTCTCTTGGCTATGATTTAACAGATAACTAGAAAACAATCAAAAGGTTATATGCAGCAGCATTGTTCTCCTAGGGAGATTACTAGAATTCACCATCATAAAAGTATTGAAACCAAAAGTGTGGTGATAGTTAATCCATCAGAAAATGGCAAATATATTTAAAGATAGTAAATCAATGCAGGGCAACATTGTGACTTTCATGGACACTTGCAATTTTTGCCTTCATAGATCCTTCTCACCATAATAATACCAATATTAAAAATTATTTTGTATGTAACTTTAAATATTTAAAATCTTGTTTCTCTGTTAAACTTGTGTGGGCCCTAAAACATTGTGTTTTTTGATATAAAAAAAATTAAAACATTATTTGACTCTAAAAGTTTATTTTTTTTCTTTTGGTTTTGAAAGAAAGAAAGATTTTCATGGGTTCCTAAAAGTGTCACTGGCCATGTGCCCTGTGCTACTGCGCCTAGTGGATAAGTTGGTCCTGCATCAATGAAGTGGAGACCATAATTGGTTTGAGGTAAAATAAGTCTTTTCCATTCTGAACTCTTATTTTGTCAGATGATACCTGGTACCAAAACTACCTCCAGGCTAGATGCTCAGTGGTACAGTTAAAATCAAGAGAAATTTGGAATAATATCTTCTCTATAAACATGCATCTCTTACAGGATTAGTCTTCCTAACTGACGGAAAATCCCAGATTTATTTTTTGGCTTTCAAGTAATGACCTGAACTGGGAAATTGTATTTATAGCACTAGACTAAGACTGTTTTCCAATGTCCGCTGACTCAGCTAGCTTGTGTGATGTTCTTGTGATATTTGACCAACAATTATATTACTCACTGGTATTAGAGACCTGTTAACATTTTCAAAGATTGTCATTAACTAGTCAAATTGAATGACTAAAGTAAGGATTGATTGAAGGTAATGATGGTGATGACCGCGATGAAGACTATACTCATCGTGATTTTTAAAATGCATGTTTATTCATTCAAGAAAAGAATACAAGTGCGTGAATTTTAGTTCTTTTCTCCTCTAGATCAATATACCTGACTCTGCTTGTTGTTTAATAGTGTTATTTCTATCTCCCAAAGAACGAAAAATAAAATATGTTTTTTTAAAATTTCAAAATACATTGACTTAACATTAATAAAATTGAATTAAAATGTCAAGAAGAATATGATATAAAGAGCACTGGAAATCTATAGGTTTTGGCCTTTCTTCTGCCACTTAAACTGTATTTGGTAAATGACATGCCTTTTCTGGATTAAGGAAATTGAGATGGATGGGAGAATTCTGAAGGCCTCTTCTGATGCTAAAATTGTGTAAAAAACATGAAAGGATTATCCCTAATTAATAAAAGTATTTATTTCACCATTGCACTTATACATATCTATCTGGATTGCAAACTCTTTTGAAAATCCTGGTCCATAGGCTGTAATCCATGTCTTCAGAGGTTCTGGTTTTTTAACAGGCACCCTTGAGTTGGAAAACACAAATTAAATATTACAAAATGTATAAATGTTTCTATTTTGCAATAATTCTGGACTGTGTTTTAATTAACAAAGATCATGTTGAAGGAATTAGTTGCATTTCAAGGCCAGGAGGAAAGCAAGGTACTTAACTATAGCAACAATGCAAAGGGCTAAAGGCATGAATAAAGTGAAACAAAAAAGTCACAATACCTGGGCATAAAACTGCTTTTCAGAAATAGAATATAAATGCTAAAGTCAATTATAGATCAACAGAGTCAGAAATAAGATTTCTGAAAAAATATTAAATCTTTCCTGTCTCAAAATTGTCTTTAAAAATTAATTTTGAGATAGGAAAGATGTTAATTTCATCAAATGGTTTGAGTTTGGAATATCTAACTCTCCATTCCTCTGTACCTCTTGTATTTTCTTTAGTGTTGAGAGGCAATATTTTTGACATTGTACCACCATCATAATAATTATAGGTAATACTTAAATCATGCTTACTATGTACCAGGGAATTTACTAAGAGCTTTGTGTAGACTAAATAATTTAATCCTCACAACAACCTCATGAAGTAGGCACAATCATTATCCCAGTTTTACAGTAGGACAGACTAAGGCACAGAAATATTTGGTAAATTGATCAAAGTGAAAAAGGTGGTATAGCACCAGAGTCTTTACACATAAGCCCAAGTTAAGTATAGACCAAGTCATTGAGTATTTCCAGTGAGGGTTACATAATAATATCAGCATTCAATTATTCTTTCCCCTACTCTGAATACTTGCTAAACTCTATCAAAGTCTTAATTATCATCTTGTTAACTTCAGAATACTATGTAATTCATTTTAAATAGCTTTTTGGTATAATCCTATCATCACCAGCATGTGCCAGGCATCAAGAAAAGGGAGAAGGCGAGGAAGGGGGATAACAAATATACATTAAGGCCGGGCGCGGTGGCTCACGCCTGTAATCCCAGCACTTTGGGAGGCCGAGGCAGGCGGATCACAAGGTCAGGAGATCGAGACCATGGTGAAACCCCGTCTCTACTAAAAATAGAAAAAATTAGCCGGGCGCGGTGGTGGGCGCCTGTAGTCCCAGCTACTCGGGAGGCTGAGGCAGGAGAATGGCGTGAACCCGGGAGGCGGAGTTTGCAGTGAGCCGAGATTGTGCCACTGCACTCCAGCCTGGGCGACAGAGCGAGACTCTGTCTCAAAAAAAACAAAACAAAACAAAAAAAACAAAAAACAAATATACATTAAAATATGTTACCTGCTAATGCAATAAGACAAGAAAAGGAATAAAAGGTATATAGATTGAGAAGGAAGAAATAAAACTGTTTCTGTTTGCTGATGATACAATCGTCTATGTAGAAAATCTAAAAGAATTAACAACAACAACAAAAAAACCTTCTGGAACTAAAAAGTAATTACAGAAGGGTTGCAGGATGCAAGGTTAATACACAAAAGTCAATTGCTTTTCTATTTACCAACAATTAACAAGTGGAGTCTAAATTAGTCTCCACAATACCATTTACATCACCACCCCTAAAAATGAAACACTTAGACAGAAATCTAACAAAATATCTATAAGAACTATATGAGGGGAACGATAACACTCTGATGAAAGAAATCAAGGGAAAACTAAATAAATAAAGAGATATTTCATGCTCATAATAGGAAACTCAATATTTTTAAGATGTCAGTTCATCCAATCTTGATTTTTAGATTCAATGAAATTTCAATCAAAATGCCAGCAAGTAATTTTGTAAATATTGACAACCTGATTCTAAAGTTTATATGGTGATACAAAAGACTCAGAATACCCAACACAATATTGGAGGAGAAAAAGTTGGAGGATTGACATTAAGACATACTATAAAGTACAATAATCAAAGCAGTGCAGTACTGGTGAAAGAAAGGGCAAATAGATCAATAGAACATAATAGAAAGCTCAGAAATAGACCCACATAAATACAGTCAGCTGACCGTTTACAAAGGAGCAAAGGCAACACAGTAGAACAAAGAGTCTTTTCAGCAAATGGTGCTGAAAAAACTGGACATCTACATGCAAAAAAAGAACCTCATACCCTTCACAAAAATTAAGTCAAAGTGGATTACAGACCTAAATGTAAAATGCAAAAACTATAAAACTCCTAGAAGAAAACATAGGAGAAAAATCTAGCTCATCTTTGGTATGGTGATGACTTTTTAGATATGAATCCAAAGGCACAATCCGTGAAAGAAATAATTGATAAGCTGGATTTCATTAAAATTAAAAACTGCCTGCTTTGCAGAAGACACTCTCCAGAGAATGAGAAGACAAGCCATAGACTGGGAGAAAATATTTGCAAACAGTGTATCTGATAAAACACTGCTATTCAAAATGTACAAATAACTCCTAAAACTCAACAATGGGAAGATGAACAACTTGATTTAAAAATGGGCAAAACACCTGAACAGATACCTCACAAAAGAAGATAAACAGGTGACAAGCATATGAAAAGATGCTCCATATCATATGTTATCAGAGAATTCCAAATAAAACAAGATACCACTACATGCCTATTAGAGTGAACAACATTCAGAACACTACAACACCAAATGCTAGTGAGGATGTGGGGATCAATAGGAACTCTCATTCATTGCCAGTGGGTACAAAATGGTACAGCCACTTTGGAAGGCAGTTTGGCAGCTTACTTCAAAACTGAACTTACTCTCCCAGTCATCGCCATATCAAGCAACTGCACCCCTTGTTATTTACTCAAAAGAATTGAAAATGTATGTCCACAATAAAACCTGCACATAGATGTTTTAGCAGCTTCATTAATAATTTTGCTCTAATTTGGCAGCAACCAAGATGTCCTTTAGTAGGTAAATGGATAACCCATGGTACATGCAGACAATGGAATATTATTCAGTGATAAAAAGAAATGTGTTGTCTAGCTATGAAAAATCATATAGGAAACTTAAAATGCATTTCTAAGTAAAAGAAATCAATATGAAAGGCTACATACTGCACAATTCCAACTACATAATATCCTGGAACAAATTAAAAAGATCAGTGGTTGCTGAGAGTTAGGGGGAAGAGAGGAATGAATAGGCTGAGCACAGAGGATGTTTAGGGCAGTGAAACGATTCTGTATGATACTATAATGGTAGATAGTTATCATTATACATTTGTCCAAACCCATATAATGTACAACACCAACAGTGAGCTCTAACATTACCAGGGGCTTTGGGTGATAGCGATGTGTCAGAGTAGGTTGATCAGCTGTAACAACTGCGTTGCTGTAGTGGGGGATGTTGATAATGGGAGAGGCTATGCATATGTAGAGACGGGGTAGATAAGAAATCACTGTATCTTCAACTCAATTTTGCTGTGAACTTAAAGCTGCTTTAAAAATAGAGTTTATTTTAAAAGTAAATAAATAATTATTTAGAAAATTTACTACAGTTGACTCATGCTGCCCCATTAATACATAGATCACAGTTCCCAGTGCAAATACCATCATTGCTTCTAAAGGATGAAAATACTGATGTGTGGGTTGATTAACGTATGTTGATCCATGGGAGGCTGCATAGAAAACCTTGGCTAGGAGAAGCATTGTCAACGGCGTGTCTCTTTCTGAGCTCTGCCCATTCGGTCTAGGTGAGGACTCTGTATACTGCTCCTATCTCATAGCCCTTCCAACATCCCTATGACTTCTGTCACAAGATGCCTTGCCCAGTGGCTCTCTCGAGGCCAAATGAAGCCTATTGTTTTGGAGAGTAAAAATCTCTTATTCACATTTGCTTTTATTCCTCTGGTAGACTATCCTGCCTTTGTCCCATAGAGATGATTTTATTAGCATTTCATTTGTGTATGTACTGTATTTTATTTGTGTATCTCTTGAATCTGAATTTGTGTATCTCCTGAATTTGAATATCAGCTGAAAAGAAAACATAAGAACAAAGTGGAAAAGAAATTATCTGAGCAATCAATTAAAGATGCTTTATTTTAATAAAAAAAGAGATTATCTGTGCTCAGAGTTGACAAATATTGACATATTTGTTATGATAACTTTAATTGTTTTATATTTGCATTCACCTGTGCTTAGATTGTTATTTTTTCATGAACAGTGTGAAAGAATGCACATTATCTATGGTAAAACAGAGTATCTGCAGCAATGGAATGGGCATAGCACACTTTTAGCTCCACAGAGCTCAGTCAGGTATTTGCATTTATGAATAGCCTGAAATCTTTAGAGTTTTGTAGGAGGGTAAAGAGGAGAGATACTGCCCTGATGGTGCAGTTACGTCAATAGCCTGTAGACCATAAGGCTACTTGCCCATAAGACCTTACAAAACTTAAACTCATCCAGTGTTAGGTGACAAATGGGCCTTAGGTAGTCCTTTTCCTAGTAGCATTTGGTTTCAAATGGAAACTCTTGAAGATAGAAACATTTTGAAGAGCCAAAGGGAAAATATGTCATTGGAGTTCTCCTGATAGGAGATCTCAGAGGAGAAGGGGAATGAAGAAAAGGTTTCATGATATCTCTCAAATTATTCCTCCTGGATTTGTACTAGTTTCTCCTATATGTGAGGCTAATACTTAATACATGGACCTTATTGTCTCTAGAGTCAATCTTTTTGAGAATAACTCATCATAATTTTACTCCCCCACTTCTTCAAAGACATTTTCTTCATTCATGTATTTCACCTTCATGTCTAATAATTAAAGTCAGTATATACAAGATTTCATAGAATTTATGAAAATCTGAAAATGCATCTATCTAAACACAAACAAATCGATAATAAAAAGAGGACAGTCACTACTATATGTATGTTAGAATAGCTAAAATGAAAAAGACTGACCCAAATGTTGGCAAGGATGTGAAGAAACTGAAACTTTCATACACTGCTGGTGAGAATGTTAAATGGTATAACATTTGGAATATTGTTTGAAAATTTGGAATATTTGGAAAATTTGGAATATTGTTTGAAAATTTCTTTGCAATTAAGCATGCACTTACCATATGATCTAGGCATTCCATCCCTAGGTATTTATCCAAGAGAAATAAGCGTCCAGGGAAAGGTCTATGTATGAGTGGTTATAACTGCTTTATCTGCAATAGCCAGAAACATAAAATAACCCTAAAATATACCAATAAGTGAATAGATAAACAAATTATGGTATATCTATACAAAGAAATACTACACAGAAATAAATGAAGATTGATACACATAATTATGATGAGTTAAAAAACCCAGGAAAAAAAGAGAAAACAGTGTATGATTCCATTTACATGAAACTCTAGAAAATAAAAACTAATCTATAGTGAAAGGGAGGAGATCATCAGTGATTACCTTCAGATGGGGTGGGGCAAAGACAGGGGGAATGGAATGGAGAGCGACACCAAGGGGCAGGAGGGCAGGAGGGCAGGAGGAAACTTTTGGGAGTAATGGATATGCTCATTATCTTAATCGTGGTGATAGTTTCACAGGTGTATGCATAGATCACAATATCAAAGTGTATAATTTAAATATGTGTAGTTTGTTCTATGTCAAGTATATCTCAATAAAGTTATTTAACAAAGAAACTGGTCAATTTAAAATTCAACTGAGAAAAATATGGGACAATAGACATCTAGATAAAAGAAGAGACACAGAAATGAAACCTTGAACATTAAATGTATGAAAGCCTTTAGATAAATCTTTCTATAATAAATGATAGAGATAGTAGGTAGAAATAAAGCAGTAGATGTAGTATCTTTCAGGAAGTGTTCAAAGGCAAGTCTACTTGTACAACTAGGTAGAGATAAACAAGGGGAGGAAAAGGCAAGAAAACCAATGCCTCTGACAATCTAGTAAGCCTCTGCCCACAAAGAACATAAATCTAAAAAATTGGAAAATCAGAGAGATGGGAAGATTTAAAAATTATGTAATAAAAGAAAATTGATCAGATATCAAAGCTATATTAGGAAAAAAGAATCAGTTTTCAAGGTGGCCCTTAAACTGTGCTACACAGCACCACCTTGAGGAAAACAATAGAAAATACTATTTCTTGTTTAACAGAGCCTGTTTGATTCACTGATTTATTCATTCAATATTTATTAAAACTTAGCATTTCTAGGTATAACAGTTCTGGATGCTTGGGACAACAAGAAAGCATAAATGAAAGCAACAACCAAAAATCCCTGCCCTCTTAGAGCTTACTTGTCACGAAAAGCAGCTTTGTTTTTAAATAGTTTATGGTTGTCTGTAAATTCATTTTACAAACTATTTTAAAAAATGCAGTAAGAATTTAAAGGAAGACTTTTGTATCACAAACAAAAAAGACTATTGTGATTTTTCTTTTTAAATGAGTTTTCATAGAAAGGGTTTGCATAAATCAGAGTTTATTTGTAACACTCCGTAGTCAACTCCAAGGTTTCTCAAAAAACAAAAACAAACAAAAACAATGTAGTGGATGCCACCATGTGCTCCTTTATCCCCTGTCCAAGATGAGGCACACATAAGCCCAGCTGCCAGGAGTGCAGTCTTCATAAGGCTGACAGTTGTGCCCACATCCTGGAATGATTATACCCTCATATCACACAGCCACTGGGTCGTGGTTGCCCCTCCCTCTGGGAATGTATTTAAAAAGAGCAAGGGAGCTCTTTTTAGCCAAAGGATTTCTCAGTCTTCATTTCTGTCTGTGCTTCAGCCTGGATAGATACTATTGCTGTCTTTTCAAGTTCACTAATCTTTTCTTCTCTAGTTTCTAATCTGTTCTTAATCCTATCCAGCAAATGTTCATTTCAGTTATAGTATATTTTTATTTCTAGGACTTTTATCTTTCATTTGTCTTTTCATTATGTTCAAATTCATTAAATCCCTCAGCATTTGAGCATATTTATATGTTTTAGTCTGTGTCTGCTAATTTCATCATCTCTGTCATTTCTGGGTCTATTTCTCTTAAGAGATTTTTATTTCTGATTATAGATCTCATTTTCCTGCTTCTTGTCCTGTATAATAATTTTTGACTGGATGCCTGGATATTGTGACTGTAATATTATTGAGTGCCTGAATTTTGTTGTCTTCCTTTAAATAGCATTGGTCTTTGTGCTGACAGGAATCTAAGTTATTTGCAGATAAGCTTATCTTTCCAATGCTTGTTTTAAGCTTTGTTAAGGTGAGTCTAGTGTAGCTTTTACTCAAAGATAGTTCAGTGCTAGTACCAAGACAGTACATTTCTGGGGTCTTTTCTGAATGCCCCAGTTGAGTACTGACCATCTCCATTCTAGCCACAGATTCAACAACTCTCTGCCCTGTATAAGCTCCAGGAATCGCTTAGTTGACAGCCCTCTGGTCATTCTTTCCGTGACTTCATTGAAGTTTTACTCTATGCATGCACAACTAAGGATTTCACCAAGAATAAAGAAGACTCTCCATACTTATTTCTAGAGGTCTTTATTCCACAGATTTTCTCTTCTTCTCCAGAATCTCTTCTTTCAATATCTCTCCTCACCTCAGTGAGGCCACTGTGCTCTTCTTGTGACCCTGCTCCCTGCATGGTCATTGGGAATATGCCCCAAGGCAGAAAGCCGGGAGGATGGTGGAGGTTCACCTCCAATGTTACACTTTCCTAAGGCATCATGATATTCCTGCATTTCCTGTTCTCCAATATCTGAAAATAGCTTCTTCATATATCTTGTTCAGTATTCTAGCCACTTAGGGGATGAGGGTAAGTCGAATCCTTGTGACTGTGTCATGGTTACAATCCAGTCCCAACATTCCTCTTTATCTCATCTCTGCATGCAGTGTAGCATTAATACAAGCTCATTTCAGTAATGCACATCTTCCATTTTAAAACATTGTTCTTTAAGAAAATGTCTTTGAGGTTCTAATGTGGGGAGGTCATAAAGAACAGAGCTTTTTCCCCTGGTCAGTCCTAAAGTAGTGGGAAAGGAAGCAGGTGCTAGAACCTCTAGAGAATTGAAAATGGGTATGGCTATAACCCTCAATGCCACAATATGCCAACTCTCTACATTGCTATATTTGTATAGGATTTGGAAATCTTAGGTCAGTAACTGTCTAGGAGAGAAAACAACAACAAAAACAAAACAAAGAGCAGTATCACAAGGGAAGAAAGTAGCTAGAATTTAGACTCAAAATGATGCAGGCTTGAACTGTTCTAAGTTAGGCAAATGTTTCCAAGTAGTGGCCTTCTAGGACTTTATTATTTTGAAACACATTTTAGACTCCCCTCAAGAGAACAGACAAAGGTTGCCAAGTGTTAGATGTAGTACCTTGCATGTAAGAACTTCTGTGTTCCACATTTTACAAACTTGTGCTTGGTGTTCAAAGGTCACCAAACCACCACTACCAAAAATCAAGCAAAAAAGGAGGCGTAATACTTCATTGTAGGCATTGAAATAATATTTATAGAATTCTTGAGGCCAGCTTATATTTTATCCCCTCCCTAGCCTTCAATATCTGTAAGAGGTAAATGATTAAGAAGTTACCCAAATAGAGTAAATCGTCCAATCATGGAGGAGATTGCTACAAGAGCTTAGCTTTGGAATGCATTTTTATAAGAAGAGTTGCTTTCTAGTTACAAACTCATTCAAATGAAATTTTTAAAGCTAATAGAAATAATCCTGGCTTTAGCCATAATCCTAGAAATAATGCCAAAATATTTCCTTTTTTTTGTTTTTTTCCAAAGCCCTTTGTCCAACTAGTGTTCCTTAGTGACAGGGAGCAAAGCCTTTACAGTGAGACAGACTGCAATCCTGGAAGTACTAGAAGCATCATTATTTAACTTCTCTGAGACATAAATTTCTTAATTATGAAATAACCATGGTTTTTATCTACCAAATTGCGTTTTACTGAAAATTTTAAAAATATCATAGGTGACCTAGTATGCTGTTTGACACATTGTAGGCATTTTATACCAGTCAGAAAAGTAAAAATCACACATCAGAAATTTTAAAACAAGGAAGTGTTGAAGCTGGTATTGGAGAACTAAAAAAATAACACAGAGGTAACACGGAGTAATAGCAGGACTCAACTACTACCCACATGGCAGCAGGAGCAAAAGAAAGGGATGGAGTTTTAGAAGGTAAAAGTTTGGAGGAGGGGTCCCATAAAGCTGGGACTCAGACTTCGGAGGAAAGAGCAGGTGGCTGAGCTGGTGCGGATACTCCTAAAGGTACACCAAGAGCTGATTTCATTCATTTCTCTTCTCTTGGGAATCAATGTTCTTTTTGGGTGATATCCTTTGTCTTGAAAACAATTTTCATATAATTTGTCCATTTTTTTTGTTGTTGTTTCAGGTGGAAGGATAAATCTGGCCCCTTTCACTCCAGGTTGGCTAGAAAGGGAAGTCTCATGTTTTCTAAGCAACCAGGTTAGCCACTTTTTAAGGATGAGTTCAATAGGTTCTGTCTCGTGTTGTTTAGTTTTTCAGTGCACTTATAAAATCAGGCAATTGCTTTGGCATTGTTTAGATATAATGCCCCTTAATGACATGCAGCTTTCTAGGATCTAAGACCAAAAACTTTTAAATCACTCTCAACTCTCTCCTGCTTTCAAATCCAATCCATCAATACGTTCTGTAGCTCTAACTTAGAAAGTCTTACTACTTCTCATTTTCCCCACTCTCATCCCCACTGCAAGGCACCATCAGCACATGCCTAGAATATTGTTAAGAATTCCTAATTGACTTCCTTCTGAGTCTTTGAACCCAACAACCGTGATTCCTTTAAACTGTACATCAAATTGTATCACTCCTCCTTCCAGTAGCTCCCATTTCTCTCAGAGTAAAAGCCAAAGTTCTTGCAGTGGCCTATGAGGCACATCATAATCTGTCTGTACCATTATCTCTCTGCATTCATCTCATGCTACTCTCTCCCTTGCTCTGTCTACTCCTGCCACACTTACTGTCTTGCTTGTCTTCAATCATAGCATGCTGCTACCTTAGGGCATTTATACAGTCTCTTCCCTCTGCCTAGAATGCCCTTCCGTAAGTTATACGCCTAACTCATTTCCTATCTGCCTTCATAGTTTTATTCAAGTGTCATATTTTCTGCTTCCATCAGCATGACCTCAACAATCTTTCTTTAGGCTGCCAGCAGCAGTAGGTTATAGTTGCTGCAATTAATTTCAGTTCACAATTTTTTATTGTCTCTGAGCCAACCTCATGGCACTACCTCAGAGAAACCAGCACAGACCATCTGGAACCTTCTCCCTCTTCTCATACATCTCAGACCCAACCCCATGGGTTCCCTTCAGTACCATAGGAGCAGTGTCAGGTCTGAATTTCAGCTCTCACTGGTCGCAGTGGCTTGTGCCTATAATCCCAGCACTTTGGGAGGCTGAGGTGGGAAGATCATTTGAAAGCCAGGTGATCAAGAACAGCCTGGGCAACATAGAGAGACCCCGTCTCCACACACACACACACACACACACACTCTCTTAAGTGTCACCTGCTTCCTGAAGTTGCTACTTGTGTGAAACCTTAGTGTTCTTTTTATGCCATTTAAGCTTTTTATACCTGTTAACAAATCTTCACATTAAATTCTCCCTGTTATTACATAATATAACTAGTGTGGTTTCTAAGTCCTGACTGAATCTAGAGCGATATAGAAATTAGTACTAGGAGTAAGTTTTTAAAGATAATGTCTGAGTGCATTCTCTGTTGCTTATAACAAAACACCTGAAACTGGGTAATTTATAAGGAAAAGGAATTTTTTGTTTTCAGTTTTTTTAATTGATACATAACTAGACATATTTATGGGGTACATGTGATATTTTGATCCATGCATATATATAATGTGTAATGATCAAATCAAGGCATTTAGGATATCTGTCACCTCAAATACTTACCATGTCTTTGTGTTGAGAACATTCAAAATCTTCTTTTCTAGCTATTTTGAAATACACAATAAATGATTGTTAACTATTGTCACTGTACTGTGCTATCAAACACTAGAAGTTATTTCTTCTATATAACTGCATTTTTATACCCATTAACCAATCTCTCTTCATCACCCCTACCCACTTCTCAGCCTCTAGTAACTATCATTCTACTCTCCACCTCCATGAGATAAACGTTTTTATCTCCCACATATGAGAACATGTGATATTTGTCTTTCTGTGCCTGGCTTATTTCAACCTACATAATGACTTCCAGTTCCATCCATGTTGCTGCAAATGACCAGATTTTATTTTTTTATATAGCTGAACAGTATTCCAATGTGCATCTATGCCGCATTTTCTTTATCCAGTCATCCATTGATGGACACTTAGGCTGATTCCATATCTTGACTATTTTGAATAGTGCTGCAATAAACATGGGCATCCAGATATCTTTTTGATATACTGACTTCTTTTTTATTGAATATATACTCAGCAGTGAGATTGCTGAAATATATAGTAGATCTATTTTTAGATCTAATTTTTAGGAACCTCCATATTATTTTTCACTGTTGCTGTACTAATTTCCATTCCCACCAGCAGTGCGTTAGCATTCCCCTTTCTCTACATCCTCACCAGCACCTGCTATTTTTTGTCTTTATGATAACATACATTTTAACTGGGATAAAATTATATCTCATTGTGGTTTGGATTTGCATTCCATAATAACTAGTGATGCTGAGCATTTTTGCATGTGCCTGTTGGCCATTTGTATGTCTTCTTTTGAGAGATATCTATTCAGATGGTTTGCCCATTTTTAATCAGATTATTTGCTTTTTTCTGTAGAGCTGTTTGAGTTCCATAGATATGTTGTTTCTTAATCCCTTGATGGATGAACAGTTTGCAAATATTTTCTTCTATTCTGTAGGTTGTCTCTTCACTCTGTTGATTGCTTCCTTTGCTACGCAGAAGCTTTTTGGCTTGATGTGATTTCATTTGTCTAATTTTGTATTTGTTGCCTGTGCTTTTATGGTCTTACCCAAAAAATCTTTGCCCAGGCCAATTCATTTCTCTAATACTTTCTTCTAGTAGTTTTGTAGTGTCAGGCCTTACATTTAAGGCTTTAATCCATTTTGATTTGATTTTTGTATTTGGTGAAAGAAAAGGTTCTTGTTTTTGATTTCTACATATGGATATACGGTTTTCTCAGTATCATTTATTGAAAATACTATCCTTTCCCCACTGAATATCCTTGATGCCATTATCAAAAGTCAGTTGACTATAAATACATGGATTTATTTCTGGGTTCTCCATTCTGTTCCATTGGTTTATGTGTCTGTTTTTGAGTTACTATAACCTTGTAGCATGTTTTGAAGTCAAATAGTGTGATGACTCTAGCTTTGTCCTTTTCTTTTTGCTCAAGATTGCTTTGGCTATTCAGGGTCTTCTGTGGTTTTTACAGTTATGGAGTCTGGGAAGTCCAGGGTTATGGGATCACATATGGCAAGAGCCTTCTTGCTGGTAGGTACCCTCTGCAGAGTTCTGAGGCAGTGCAGGACATCACATTGTGAGGGGACTGAGCATGCTAACTCAGGTCTCTCATACTCTTCTTACAAAGCACTGTAATTCAGTCATTCATTAATTCATTGATCCATAAATGGACTAATCTATTCTTTAGGGCAGAACCTTCATGGCCTAATCTCCTCTTAAATGTCTCACCTCTGAATACTGCCACATGGGGGATTAAGTTTTAACATGAGTGTTAGTGGGGACAAACTTTCAAACCATAGCAGATGAGATTTATGGTTTAAGTTGGTTGCATCCTTGGTCTTCAAAGTAGGGTTGAGCTCCTTGCTAATAGAAAATGAAGTGGTAATGGCATCACAGTTAGCCTAATTATTATCTGTATTGATTTTGATTAAGTGTGTATCTTGATGGCTGTAGCACTTGTCCATGAAGGCAAGAATGTAGTGGAATAACTTCTTTTGAATGCTGTGGAGTGTTTATCCAAAGAAAATGACAAACTCATATCATTATACTCTCAGTTTAAGTCACATTCAGAGAACTAAAAAGCATCTGCAAGGGCCTAAAATTAATATTTTTATAATGGCAGAGCTGACTTTGCTGACAATGAGATGCAAAATTTAGTTGTGTGGGGTAGAGTTACAATGTAAGTTGAATTCACGTCTTTACTAAGTTTCTCACTTGAAAACTAGGGCTTTCATTGGGAAAGAATGATGCTTGAAATGGGGACATCTGGGTGATCATAGAAGAAGCTGAAAATTTGGAGCTCTAGAATCACTCTGAGTCTCTCTTGACAGTAGAAGCAAACTACCTTTCAGTGTCTGAAAAGACTGACTCTTTTTGCTTGATGGCGTTATCTGGAGCAGTTGCCTTGCAAGAAGGTGCTTCTCTCCCTAGGACTCACTGCAACCATACATGGTTGCCACTACAACCAAAATTAGATAAGATCTCCCCATGTTCCAGGAGGATAAGGGTGAGGTTTGACCCTGGAGGAAACATTATACTCTAAAAGAATTTAAAGATGTTCATTTATATTGACAGAGACCTGGCATATGGATATACAGTTTTCTCAGCACCATTTATTGAAAAATACTATCCTTTCCGCACTGAATATTCTTGATGCCATTATCAAAAGTCAGTTGACTATAAATACATGGATTTATTTCTGGGTTCTCCATTCTGTTCCATTGGTTTATGTGTCTGTTTTTGAGTTACTATAACCTTGTAGCATGTTTTGAAGTCAAATAGTGTGATGACTCTAGCTTTGTCCTTTTCTGTTTGCTCAAGATTGCTTTGGTTATTCAGGGTCTTCTGTGGTTCTTACAGTTGTGGAGTCTGGGAAGTCCAGGGTTATGGGATCACATATGGCAAGAGCCTTCTTGCTGGTAGGTACTCTCTGAAGAGTTCTGAGGCAGTACAGGGCATCACATTGCGAGGGGACTGAGAGGAGTGGATTCTAAGGATATTAAACCAAGGAGAACGAACTACAACACTTGATCAGTCCAACTTTATTCATATGACTTCATTTAGCAGACACTCTTCATTTAATTGTTAGCTTGTGCAGCTAGCAATTTATTCTAACAATTTATCTCTAACAATTTACTTGGTTAATTGATTTGGTTAATTGAAACTTGGGCTCAACAGCAGACTGATATTTAATGAGACTGAGATTCTAGAATTTCCTTGGTCTGACACAGAGAAGGAATCCAAAATCTTAAGGAAATTAGAATTTGGGAATAGTCTATCATATGCTAGGCCCAGAAGATACTTCCTTCACTAAAGTATGAGAAATAAGTGAGAGGAGCATGAGAGTCTTTAAGGAGTTCTGTGGTAACTGTTATGTAGATGGGATACCATGGTGGGAGGTGCCACCGCAACACAATTATTCAACATTTGGTTGTCTTCTTTTTCTTCTTCTTCTTTTGCGTGTGTGTGTGTGAGAGAGAGAGAGAGAGACAGAGTTCTGCTTTTGTCACCTAGGCTGGAGTGCAATGGCGCAATCTTGGCTCACTGTATCCTCTGCCTCCCAAGTTCAAGCGATTCTCCTGTCTCAACCTCCCAAGTAGCTGGGATTACAGGCGTGTGTCACCATGCCCTGCTAATTTTTGAATTTTCAGCAGAGACAGAGTTTCACCATGTTGGTCAGGCTGGTGTCGAACTCCTGACCTCCAGTGATCTGCCCACCTTGGCCTCCTAAAGTGCTAGGATTACAGGCATGAGCCACTGCACCCAGCCGTTTTCTGCTTCTTAAATCTTCAGCTCCAAAAAGTAATCTTTCTGATCAGTTCAGGGCATGACAGTTCATGTAGGGTGGATTTCTCAGACTTTACAAGTTCAGGTTAGTGGTTTTAACAATGCGTTTATTTATCATATTCATTATTACATAAAAAGACTCTAAAAGAAACTCTAATAATTATTTTCTTGATTTCTGAAGATGTATTCTGGCATGCTTCTCCAGAAATTAAGACCTATTTTGAAGTCTGGCCTTGGTATTAATTAGCTGAGGAACTTTAAGGAAACCATTTAACCTACCTGAGTCTCAGTTTAATCTCAAAGAGAAAATGAAGTTATACCTAGAAAATTTAAACATAATGCCTGGCACTTAGCAAGACTCAACAAACAGCTGTTATCATTGTTATTATTTCATTTTCCATCTCAGGTTGTCAATTGACTTATTCAAATAAAACATTATTTTCCCAAACTTATAGACAGGAAATACTCAACATGAACTCTACTGTTTAAATAAACCTAAATGCCTTCTCTTTCTTTATTCGGTGTTTTTAAAATTTCTGTTCTAGCAATATTTTGGCTACATCTGAATCAAATAATATGATTTTGTTTAAAACTCCAAACTTTTCCCAGCTTAAAAAGAACAGGTTATGCCTCACTAGGAATAACTCCATATTCCTTAAATATCTTGACTGATGATTACTGACTTGAGCTGAATTAATGCAAACTGCATTGAGGCTGTGGCCCAGAAAGAGAGAGGTCATGAAAAGGAGTGATAGGAGTCCATTTGTGCTGATATGTCTGCTGCCCTATTGCTAGTTGTCTTTCATCCTGGGCAAGGCAATTACTCACCAAGAAAGTGGTATTAGATCTTTCTCTCCAAGTAGAAACATCTGTTTTATGGCCGGGTGTATGGCTCATGCCTAATCCCAGCACTTTGGGAGGCCGTGGTGGGTGGATTGCTTGAGGTCAGGAGTTCCAGACCAGCCTGGCCAACATGGCAAAATCCCGTATCTACTAAAAATACAAAAATAGCCAGGCGTGGTGGTGTGTACCTGTAATCCCAGCTACTCGGGAGGCTGAGGCAGGAGAATCGCTTGAACCTGGGAGGCGGAGGTTGCAGAAAGCCAAGATTGCACCACTGCGCTCCAGCCTGGACAACAGAGCAAGATTCCATCTAAAAAAAAAAAAAAAAGAAAAAGAAAAGAAAAGAAACATTTGTTTTATAATCTGTTGCTTATACATTCCTGGAGATTAGTGTGCCCATGTGATATCTTTCCAATATATCACTTCTCTGTGGAGTTGATCAAGTGCAGCAAGTATGACTTAATTCTCCGTCTATCCCCAGCTCTCATGCAGTGCCTGGTGCACAGTAGATGTGCAGCAAACCCTGAATTACAACATCACTTTGGAGCCGTGGTATGTCTTGTTTGATTTGGTTTATTTAGATCAGTTTTCCAACCATCCCTGAGAGACATGCACTTCGATCAACCATAGTGAATGACTTTCTACTTTAATGATTCTCAACTGCAGAAAGGAAATGAGAAGACAGAAGGCATGCTGCTCATCTCTCCTGGGAATGTGCAGTTGCTGTTGTATTTTTGTGGGTTGTTTTTTCAGTTGAGTACTCAAATGTCCCTAGATTTTATCAGATTGTTGACAAATGAAATCATATTAACATCTACATCCAATGTCATGCTCCTATTCATGGAAAAGTCCAGCCCTTGCAAAGTCCATTCTTCTCCCAGCCCCTGGACCCCAGGTGTTCCTGAGAGTCATCAGGGATGTCTTTCCTGGGTTCTCCTGGTATCTCCTAACTATCCCTTCATCACAAGCCTTCTTGCATTGGTTCTTATTGCCTACAAGAGTATCTTCATGACCACAGCAGGTAAGAAACCCTAATGCCAAAGCCAGGAGCACTGTTTTTCAAAGTTCCCATAGCTACTGACTCTGGAGGTATCAGAGCAGTGCTGGGCTCCTTTCCAATAGGGGACTGCTTCTCCTCTGTCTTCGCAGCAAGCTGTTACCTAGGCCTGCAATAGGGCTGCTCACATCCACAGCCATGCACAAGGCCTCAGGAAAACAGCTCCTTCAGCATCTGTCTCAAATCCTCTCTCTGTCCAGTCCTAGTATCTTGGGGTACAGATATCTTTCTATGCCTTCCACTGTCCTCTTTGTCACTTCAGTACACCAAAAAATAAACAAGCACTTCTCCCGCATCTACCAGATGACTGAGATCCCCCATATGTCAATTCGGACAAATAAGCAATGACAGGCCTCACGTTCAAACGGTAAAACTCTATATCCTCATCTAGACTCAGCTATGGCATCCTGCTACACATTTTAAGACAAATGGAAGCTTGTTTATTCATTAGTATAATGTAGTATTACACTTGGTTCATAATTGTACACCATGAACCTCTTTCTACCTAACCGTTGTAATCTAAGGTCACTTTGTTATGGTTGTAAGGTTAATAACTGGGCAACATAGATTCTGGTTCTAATTCTTCCTGAAACCATCTGAGTGATAGTAAAGTGTACAGTTAACTGACTTGGGCCTGTTCCCCCATCCACAAAAAAGGTGTTCAGTCCACACAGTTTCTAAAATCCCTCTTAAGCCTAATAGTACGTGAGATTTTGTGCTAATAAAACAGAATATTATTTGTAGTGGCTTTCAGTGATGTTGGTAGTGGATATGGTGTTCTCTGTCATAACAGTTTGGTATTACATTAGAATGTCAATTACTGCCTTAGTTCTAGATATGTTTCTTATCTTTTCATATATAACTGAGGTGTACCTACGAGGTGTGCTGTATTCTATTTATTAAAAAATATTATTTTCCCAATAAAGTACAGATTATGTTGAATTTAGAGGGTGGACATAAAATGCATAATAAGAAAAAAAATCAACATGAAGTGCCTCTCTGAAAATATTATCCCAGCCTTGAATTGAACAGGATATATCATCCTGGATTCTCATGGCTGTCAATGCCAAAGTACTACATGATACAGGCATGTGCAACTTGGTAAGCAAAATTATTGATGCTTGTGCAAAGAAAGGTTCTCTCATATTAACAGTTTTAATATTTTACTTTGGAGTTTTATTTAAACAACCTCAGTAGTTTGGAGGACAGCTTGAGAAAGCCTTAAGAGTTTGAGACTGAATTTGATGATACTTTCTCATATGTTCGTGTACAGATAACACCGTTCACAGCGCTTTCCTACAAGACAAAAGAAAGATGAGGTATTTCAGCATAGTTGGAGAAACTAACATTTAGAAAAGTGCAAACTAAGTACTATCTACACATACATTCCTTAAAAATATTGAAAGAGAGGCTGGGCGCGGTGGCTCACACCTATAATCCCAGCACTTTGGGAGGCCAAGGTGGGTGCATCACCTGAGGTCAGGAGTTTAAGACTAGCTTGGCCAACATGGTGAAACCCTGTCTCTACTAAAAATACAAAAATTAGCCGGGGATGGTGGCACGCACCTGTAGTCCCAGCTACTCAGAAGGCTGAGGCAGGAGAAGCACCTGAACCCGGGAGGTGGATGTTGCAGTGAGCCAAGATTGCACCACTGTACTCCAGCCGGGGTGACAAAGCAAGACTCTGTCTCAAAAAAAAAAAAAAAAAAATATATATATATATATATATATATAAATATATATGAGATCTATATAGACTATAGATAGGACCTATCTGTTAGCTGGTTTTGCCATGTTCTATATAACCTATATGTAGCAAATCACATATATGTGATATATTTAGAGTATATATAATGTTTATATATGTATAAAGCTAGGTATACAATTTGGAATTTGAAGTTTTTATTTAAATATTTTAAATGCCAACATTGATGCATTTTGCTATTTTACATACTCTACATTTTGTAAATGATAATACTAGCTTACATTGATGTAGTATTTTATGGTTTTAGGGCACTAATATACACATGACAATCCTGAATTCTCTCAGAAAACCTTTGACAAAGACACTGCCTACATCTTGAAGGCAAGGAATCTGAATCTTGAAGAGATTTAATGAATTGTCCAAAGTCACGTAAGTACTGAATGGCAGGGGTGGAAATCCACATCCTTGGATTCTGAGTGTAGTGTTCTTCCTAATGAACTCTAAAAGCTTTCTGTTTATTGGCTTATGTCATTATAAACAGCAATAAAATCAATCATCCTTGGTCTTCCCCTTGTGACTTTATAAGGAATAAAATGTACCCTTCATTGTAGAAAGAAAAAAAATCACTGTATTAAGAAATGAGTTTAGATTTTTGTAACCTACACACGAATCTTGCATATTCCCTTAGAACTATTTTATATTATGTAGAAAGTCACCTTTTTATTCCTTTTGGTAGAGGTGGGGGTTTGGGAGGAGGAAAATCATGAACACACATCCTTCTACTCTGGAGAGTGGGGAAGGTGACCTGGGAAACCATCTGAAAGGGAGCAGGATGGATTCCACAAAATATAGATTGTCCAATGAAAACAACCTGACTGCTCATCCCAGTACCACCACATTTTTCTAGCTGCATATCCTTAGGTAAGTCAATGTCTGAATTTCAGTTTCCTCACTGTTAAATGGGATAATAAGCCTTACCTTACAGGATGATTGTGGAAGTTGGGGAAATAATATTAATATATGAAAACATAGGGACATGGTAGTGACATGTAACTCATTCATACACCAAAAAAACATCACTTCAGCTTCTTATCCCTGGTCTAGATTTCCTTTTCATGTTTTTGTTTGGTGTTGAGATGGAAAAACAGTGAGAAGTTAATCCTGGAGTGGAGTAATGGCAACAACCCTCAACCCCTGCTAATATCTTCATTGCACAAATACATGCTTGCTTTGGTTTACCTGTAGAGTCAAAGGATTAGGCTGCATAGTATTTTCATTCTCTTTAGTTTTTTAGTTCCTCAATCCACACACATTTTATATAATACTTGTGATGATACATTTATCTCATAATTTTTTTCTCATTCTTTTAAACTATGAGAACAAGGAAAATGGCATTCATTTTCATTGTTTTAGAACAAGTTATCTGGGTGATTTTATATTAGTTGTACAGAAGGTGGGAAGATAGAGAGGACCAGCTCACTCACCACCACCATTTTCCCATCCACCAGCTTTCTCGTTATGGTGGTTTCTTTGCCATCCCAGTTCTGAACTTGAATCAGGGACTCCTTATCTAAGGTTACTTTACTCTGAAAAACAGGAAAAACTAAATTCAGATCAGCTTGTCGTATTTCAACCCTAAAATTTTATCAGGTGGCAAATTCTTTTTAGCTGTTGTAATACTCTCAGGTAGTTTTAGAATGGTGTTGACAACCCTATTTATTTATTTATTTATTTTTAATTAATTTATTTTTTTAATTATACTTTAAGTTCTAGGGTACATGTGCATAACGTGCAGGTTTGTTACATATGTATACTTGTGCCATGTTGGTGTGCTGCACCCATCAACTCGTCAGCACCCATCGACTCGTCATTTACATCAGGTATAATTCCCAATGCAATCCCCCCCCCAATAATAGGCCCCGGTGTATGATGTTCCCCTTCCCGAGTCCAAGTGATCTCATTGGTCAGTTTCCACCTATGAGTGAGAACATGCGGTGTTTGGTTTTCTATTCCTGCGATAGTTTGCTGAGAATGATGGTTTCCAGCTGCATCCATGTCCCTACAAAGGACACAAACTCATCCTTTTTTATGGCTGCATAGTATTCCATGGTGTATATGTGCCACATTTTCTTAATCCAGTCTGTCACTGATGGACATTTGGGACAACCCTATTTATTTTAAGACTTTGTCAGCAGTAAATTTGTTGGCTGATTCTGCTGAAGAAAACAGGTTTTACAATAGTAAAACTGTAATATTATCTTGAAGAACAAGTAAAATGTTCTTTCTTTCTTTCGTTTTTTTTTTTTGAGACAGAGTTTCGCTCTCATCACTTAGGCTAGAGTGCAATGGCGAGATCTCGGCTCACTGCAACCTCTGACTCCCTGGTTCGAGCAATTCTCCTGCCTCAGCCTCCCAAATAGCTGGGATTACAGGCACGTACCACCACGCCCAGCTAATTTTTGTATTTTTAGTAAAGATGGTGTTTCACCATGTTGGCCAGGATGGTCTCAATCTCCTGACTTTGTGATCTACCCACATTGGACTCCAAAAGCGCTGGGATCACAGGCATGAGCCACTGCACCTGGCCATGAAATGTTCGTTTTATCTTTGACTGAGTAAGCAGAGTATTATCTTTCTGCATAAAGAATTACAAATACATTTTAACTTTCAAAATAAGTGTGAAACTTCAGCCTGGTCAACACAGTGAGACTCCCATGTCTATAAAAAATAAAAAATTAGCCAGGTGTGGTGCCACATGCCTGTAGTCCCAGCTACTCGTGAGGTTGAAGTGGGAGAATCACTTGAGCCAGGGTAGTTGAGGTTAGAGTGAGCCAAGATTGTACCACAGCACTCCAGCCTGGGCAACAGAGACCCTGTCTCAATAAAAAATAATACTAATAATAATACATGGGAAATGAATTCAAACTCCCATTATATGAGCTTACTTAAAAGAAAGAAGGCCTATTTCCTCTTCTTATCCCAATAATATTTTCCAGTTTTTTGTTGTTGTTGCTGTTGTTATTTTTGGAGATAGGGTATCACTGTGTCATCCAGGGTGGAATGCGGTGGTGCAATCATGGCTAACTGCAGCTTCAACCTCCTGTGCTCCAGCAATCCTCCGACCTTAGCCTCCTGAGTAGCTGGAGCTATAGGCATGCACCACCACAGTAGCTAATCTTTGTGTTTTTTGTAGAGGCGGGATCTCACTATGTTGCTCAGGCTGGTCTCAGACTCCTGGCATCAAGCAGTCCTCCTGCTTTGGCCTCCCAAAGTGCTGGGATTATAGGCATGAGCTACTGCACCCAACCTAGCTTTTTTATTCTAGTAGATTGCTAAGAATTTAGCATAGAAATCCATATTAGGCATTTAAGTCAAAAATTTTCTTCCATTTTATATGGTATAAGAATTTAAACTCTCATATTCATTTAGTAACCGCCTATTACAGTGGCATGATAGTTCCTTTTATCAGGATATTACCCTCCATATAGTTTAACAATCCTCTATTGAGTTAATTCATTCAAATAATAAATATTTATTGAACAACTGTCATGACCAAGCACGGGGTTCTGTGAAACAGACAGGAAATCCTGTTTTGGATGAGCTTACCTTCTGATGTAGGGAAAAAGACTGTAAACGATAAGTATAGAAGTAAATTAAATATTATAAATAAATAATATATTCCTGAGATATGTGCCCCTGAGATATGAATGAAAACTCTGTGTGGCACTTTCAGGGTGAGACAATGAAAAGCCCATGTCTCTCTGTCTACCTTGGTGTTGGAGAAGACCACAATGTCCACAGGTGCAGCTACAAGGTAGTTGAACCTCTTTTGGCCTGGATCCCTGAGAGATTAGGAGGAGCAGATTTCCTGTTTACTCCACTACACACACACAAACTTCCCCAACGCCACCCAACACTATGTATATACTGTAAGTTAGAAATAAATCCCCATTGTGTCAACTCACTCCAGGCTTGTGGTTCGTTGTTATAGTGGCATAACCTTACCTATACCAGCTAATATGAGGTTTATTCACTGCAATTCTATGTGTGGAAAACGGCTACAAAATGGGTAAGGAAAACTTTTGTTTCTGAGAGGACTAAACAGTAATCTAGGGAAATTATTCTCAAAATGTGGTCTGCTAAGCATCTGCATCAGATTCATTAGGAATGCAATTTTCAGGGCCTCTGGGGATGGCAGTGAGCAGGAGGCATTTTTCACAAGCATCCCAGAAGATTTCTATCTTCACATATGACATCCTTAGACCTATGTTTTAGACAAAAGTTTCTCTTAAGGTCTTTAGATATGTTTGCTAGAATTGCTTACTTACCTAGGATGGTATCTAATATTCTTATGAAATGTGTCTGAAAGACTGTTGGAGGCCTCACCTTTGTTTTGTGGCCGCCTGGTGTGATTTCCTCAAACTCTTCTCCCAGCTTAAAGGAGATCTCACTATTTTTAAAGATGCTTTTGGTTTTTATTGTGATGACATCTCCATCTGTACTGATGGTCACAGTGGGTTTTGCCAAACAGCCCAGTTTCCTGCTGGCTCTTCCTATACCTGGAAACCAGATAAAAGGAGTATTATCTTTTCATATAAAGAATTACAAATGCGTTACATTACAATACAATACTTAAATCTGTTGTTGACTCCAAAAACTCAACATTCTCTGTATAATTCTTTGCTAACTAAACTAGGAGATCTGTGAGTTGAACCCATTTAATGCTGCATGAGTTCACATATCCCAAGCTAGCAGCTCCACCATTACATATTAAAATAGACTATTTTTGCAGAAAAAAAAATCTGTCTCTAGTTTTTGTTTAGTGATTATTCTTTTTTCACTAGTCCAGTAGTTATTAATCTTGTTGATTTTGGGACCTCTTTGAAAATCTGATTAAAGCTATCAACCATCTCCCTACTTTTAATTATATCCACTCACATACAAACAAAATACTTTGGTACAGATTTTGCCAGATATTTAGCTCTTCACTTATATTCTTACATGTATACATATATGGGTTTTTTTCCTCAATGATGTATGTTTTTATTGTGGTAAAATATTCATAACATAAATTTACCGTTTGAAGTTACAGTTCAGTGGCATTGAGTACATCACAATGTTGTGCAACCATCACCATTATTTATAGGATTTTAAAAAAGATAAATGTTGTATCTATTGTTTTTCAACTTGCTTTTTCCCCTTATCTGTATGTCTTGAAAATTTTCCATGCCACTACTTATAGATATATACTTTTTCATAGTACATAACATTCCACAGTGTGCAGAGACCAAAACTTATTTTGTCTGTCTCCCTGTTGATGAGAAATTCATTTGTTTCAGTTTTTGTTATTATAAATAACTATGCAGTGAACATCCTTGTATATACAGTTCTGTGCAGCACATGTAGGAGCATTTTCAGTAGAAATAGCATTACATATGCTGCAATACCTAAGTTAAAATTCTAAGGGAAGATATATTGGGAAAATACTACAATGCAGTTCATAGGATTCATATTATAAAACACGATCACAGGATGTGACAGATTGGATGTGGTTCCTGAAGATATTCACATCCTAATCCCTCGAACCTGTGAATGTTACCTTTACATGTTAGGGGACTTTGCAGATGTGGTTAATTTAAGGATCTTGAGATGCGGAGTTTATCCTGGATTATCAGAGCAGACCTCAAACATAATCATAAGTTCCCTTTTAAGAGGGAGGAAGAGGGATGCTAAACTACAGAATAAGAGAGAGCAGAGTGAAAATGGGAGCAAAGTTTGGAGCATTGCAGTCACACACTAAGGAAAGCCAGCAGCCAGCAGAGGCTGAAAAATAAGATCTATTCTGAACTCTATTCTGAAGATCCCTTAAAGCTTAGAGCAAATGTTTACAAAATAATCATTTTTAAAAATAGTTGTATTTTTTTGCTTTAAAATATTTATCAGAATCACTTGCTGTTTAGTATATGATACATGCTTGCTTTGTTTCTGTAAATTCATGGTAACTTATATGAGGGATGATTGTCAACTCCAACGTAGTTTTGCACAGAACTATATCTTGGTACTGAATCAATATTTATTTTTTCCTATGTGAAAAATTAGGGAGTCCAAGATTAATATTATTTTATACAGAGCAAGTTCTGTGCTACCAAAATGCCCATTTTTACTGGATATGATATGCAAGTAAACATAGCTCACCCAGCTCCTTCAAGTATTCTTCGAAATTTTCACAAGAAACGGACTTCCATGTTCCTTGGAGCTGGTCAACCATTCTGTCTGAGATAAGTTGATCTCAGAGAAAAGTAGTTTCAGGTGTATGTTGGTATACCCTGAAGTAGTATGGGAACTTATTTTTAATACAATTCTGGGTAGAGAATGAAATGAGAAAAGTCAGGAAATAAAATAAGGAACTCTAATCCTTGCAATGTTCCTTGAGTATCATCTAAAGCAGAAAAGCGTTCTTAAATGTAAATAAATCAGGATGAAAATGGAAACATGGTAGAGTGTTTAGCAGAACTAGATATACCTTTTCCAACACTAATTTAGAATCAAAACTAAATGTTACTCCCCTTTCCTAGGACCTGCCAGGCACAAAGCAAGGTGTAAGGGCTGGGTCTGGACAGCTGTGTTTATGCCATGGAACTTTTGTGAGCAGGTCTCTCTCTTTCTCTGTCCAAATATGATTCAGAAAAAGCCAATTTATTAGCTGTTTGAAGATCATTCTCATTCTTGATAGTTTGAACTAAACACCAGAGAGACTTCATAGATGGTACTTGACATTTGAAGTAAAAAGTTAAGTTTAGTAAGGGCTAGAACAACCATCTTAAGTCATGTGCACAATGAAAAAAGAGAATGGGACAGAGAAAACAGAGATCATGTTACACACACGCGCACACACACAGCCCTGTTACTGACACTTTTCCAGGTGCCAGCTCAACTTCCCAAAAGCTTAGAGAGCCGTCATTGCCATGAGAACACCAAATATCTTCTAAATCCTCTTTAATTTAGGCTAGTTTCTGTTCCTTTCAACCCTGACTGTAACATCTCAGTGTCCACTGATATCTGTAAGTCAGAAGAGGGGTCAACGAATATAATAGCAAATCCATCAGCTAAAGAAGAGGGGACTCCAAATGCTAAGTAAAGGACAAACATGCCCTTATACATTCCATCAGCCCCTGCGGACATCATTGTTAATTCTAGGCAGAGCTTGATGTCCATCGGTTGACACAAAGTTATTAAGAAATACTGAAGTTATAAAATTATTTTAAGACAGGAATGGGAACATGGCATTTTATAATAATTCCCATTAAAATGTTAAATTTCCAACTTCTAATATATTATCCAGGCCAATAGTCTTATTGATAATTATTCAACATTTGTAAAGCAACTAGCATTGTATGCCTAATATGAGGCTAAAAATTTTTGCTACACTATTGATTTAATGTTCCAGATATGGTTGGTAAAGATACCATTGTTTGGCTGGGTGCGGTGGCTCATGCCTGTAATCCCAGCACTTTGGGAGGCCCAGGCAGGCAGATCACGAGGTCAGTTCGAGACCAGGCTGGCCAATATGGTGAAACCCTGTCTCTACTAAAAATACAAAAATTAGCTGGGCATGGTGGGGTGCACCTGTAGTCCCAGCTACTTGGGAGGCTGAGGCAAAAGAATCGCTTGAACCCAGGAGGCAGAGGTTGCAGTGAGCTGAGATCGTGCCACTGCACTCCACTGCACTCCAGCCTGGGTGACAGAGCAAGACTCTGTGTCAAAAAAGCAAAACAAAACAAAACAAAGAAACCAAGTTCATTGGTTGGTTTTCCTGAGTAATTTGTATGACTATGCTCATTCAACTTAACAGGTATAAGGCTGAAGCCAGGAAATGACCCAACATTGAGGGTAATTTGGGTACTAAGAGTAGGCACTGAAGGCACTAAAATTCCCAGGATTTTTCAAGAAAATGTCAAATGTGCTGCCACATATGTTGGATGCACATTGATTCCCCTCCCACAAGGAAAATTATGATTGAAGATAACCTCCTGGAAGAAGATGTATTGGGAGCGGTGTTTTTCCCTGTTGCTGACAGGTTAGACTTGCAGAGGTGTCAGTACTGAGATGTGAGACAGAACCCATGTATGGCTTCTATCTCTCAACTGTGGCTCCACCATTCATGTGTTCATCACATCAGCTCAAAGACTGCCTAATGTCAACTGGCCCAGTCATTTTGTCTACTCTGTTGTTCAGTGCCTCTTCTATGATTGATGCTTTCTAGTGTTCATTAATATGAGAGCCAAAAATCTTCACATATTTTGCCCACTCCTATAAGTTCACACACATTCCCCTCCACCAAACATTCTTGTCTGCAATTTTTCAGTCCTTCTCCTTCCACATCCCTGACCAGCTTTTCAGACAATTCGCCTCCACCCATAAGTATGTATATATTCCCATCCCAAGCCATTGTGTCCTCCACATGACATAGGGAACAGGTGCACAACTCTGAGCTTTGTCCATTGATATGATTTTCCTTACCAGTTCCTCAAGTCCTCCCCACACCCCAAGTGTCATGAAACCACTGCCCATTTTTAACTTGCCTCCACACCCTGAGCTGACTGGTACATTAAACATGCTCAGGCTTATTCTCCTCCTTTAGTTGGTCACATGGGACCCACATACTGTCTGGAGCATGATCTGAAGGAGGGGTGCTCGTGCTGTGGTGGTGGGTGACATGGGGATCTGCACCACCTGCTCATGCAGTTACCTTAGGACTTCTGGTCTTGTTTAGGCTTTAATCCAGATATGCAGTTTGATCTTATGATGGACTTCTGCTGGACATACCTGACTTGATGACTCTGTGGGTCTGACAGAACCTGGCTCATAATGGATAGTTCCAGATACATTGTTACTTGATATTCTATAGTCAAGAATTCTGTCTCTATGGGGCCCCAGTAACACATTAGGCACTCTGTTTTAATAGGTGTATAAGTCTCTGTTACAGATGGCATGATCTTTCTTCACAACCCCAGACATTGGTGCTATGATGCACACACACACACATACACACACACACACTCTCTCTCTCTCTCACACACACACACCATACACATTATACTGCATATTTTCCTCTCACCAATACCTCCAGCATTGTGGAGTTTACCAATCACATGACCCAAGAATCAGGGCAGCTCATATCAGTGCCCTTCCTTCCTGCAGACCATTTCCTGCTCTAGGCTCCACTCAAAGCAGGGAGCCTTTCATGCCAGCCAGTACATGGACTGCAGCACATTCCTAAATGCGCAGTATGTTGCCACCATAAGCCAAAGAGTCCCACAAGAATTTTGATAGAAGAGGCAAACTGTAGCAATTTATCTTTTGGAAAATATATCCTTACATGCCCTTGGCCAAGCTGGACCCCTAAGAACTTAACAAAAGTAGAAGTTGCCTCAATCATCACCAACTTTAACTCCCATATTCTGTGTCAAATGTGTCTTACCAAGGCCTCCAGTATACTGGCCACTTCTTGTTCATCCTGCCTGATAACATGATATTGTGCCAAATATCCAGACAGCCTAGATCTCATCTGATTATATTACAATAAAGAGTAGGAGTTAACATAGCCACAGGACAAAATCGGTGGCTCACACCTGTAATCCCAGTACTTTGAGAGCCCAAGGTGTGCAGATCACCTGGGGTCAGGAGTTTGAGACCATCTTAGCCAACATGGCGAAACCCCATCTCTACTAAAAATTACAAAAATTAGCTGGGTGTGGTGGTGGGCACCTGTAATCCAAGGTACTCGGGAGGCTGAGGCAGGATAATCACTTGAACCCGGGAGGTGGAGGTTGCAGTGAGCCAAGATCACGCCACTGCACTCCAGCCTGGGCAACAGAGTGGGACTGTAACTCAAAAAAAAAAAAAAAGTGTAAACATATATCATTGTCTGTTCCATGCAAATGCAAATAGTTTCTGATCTTTCCCAATTGAGGTAGGAAAGAATGTGAAATATGGTCTGACTGAACACCATGTACCTGACAGTGTATTAATTAATCTGTACTAACAAAGATAACACATCAAGCACAGTAGCCACCATTGGGGTTATTAGATGATTTTTCACTAGGCTAGAAATACTCTTAAGATTCATTTGGATTTTGCAGTGATCACACTCATGAATCAAATGGTGCTTTGATATGAACCACCACCTTCTGCAGTCTTAAAGTCATTTTGAGTAGCCCTGATTTCTGTGATTCCTTACTCCTCCCCTGCCACCAAATACAGTATTTTTTATTCACCATCTTATCTAGGGCTGGAGAGAGGATAGCAGTGAAGAAGGTAGGAGTGAGGGGGTGCAGTTTCAGAAGCTTCCATTTTTCCTTCCAGACTATGATAATTCTTGTTTGAATTAGAAAATGAGAAAGGGGGAGCTTACTCCAACAGCCAAAGAGTCAATCCCAATTAGCATTCAGGCCCTAGGGAAATTACTTTTGGAGGAATCCAAAGACCTACCGGACCTACTGAGACCTAGACTTTGGCCAGGGTTCTGTTTATTATCTAGCTGCTGTATGCCTTCACTCTAACATAAGGATTTGCAACTTGGTGAATCAACAATAATTCAGACCAAAGTCCATCAGAATATCTGGATATTCCTCTTTCCTCATTGCATATTTTCTCAAGTAAATGATAACAGATCTCCTTTGAGGAAAATGGGGGAGATTAACAGTTTATGATATTTCAGGGTTCTTCCTTCTGTGGGCTTGTCATCTATGGAGACAAAGGTATCCGGGTCTGAAAATTGGCTCAGATCTGGAATCTGGGCAGAGGATCATGACTTTCTACTGGGGTGCCTGTCCTTAGTCTGCTGCCCATCCATTCTTGCCTTCTTTTGATTGTGTATATGAAGCAGCACCCTTGTTGGCTAAACATCTATTTTGCCTCTATGGATTCAGTGTTATTTTAATAATCTCCATAACCCCTTCCAGGTCAAACACCCTTAGCTGTGCCTTCAACCTTGCCCCATTTTATGGTGAAGTGCAATCAATCCTCTGGTTTCTGGCAGTAAAAGTGCTGCCATCTGGCCCAGATTGCATCAAATTCTCTTCATTCCCATCGCTACCAATGAGCTGAACTCTGACAACCCAACAAGAGCAACTACTGAAACTCTTAATGACACTGTGGCCCCTCTCACCAGTGCATTCCTGATGGCCCAGTAAACATGAAAGAATCTTCTGGATTCTCTTACAGAACATAATTATCTGATTGCTTTTCGGACATATGTACACATATATATGCACACACACACTTTTTCTTTCTATAGAAAAGTATTGTGACTATATTTATCCATAACAGAAGTACAGATCTCATAACTTTCCTACAAAGCAGGAGAGGAAAGCCCCACCATGTAAGGTTTTCCAGCCTTTTGGCATATTAAACTTGAATTATTTCAACGAAGCAATTTGAAGTGTCTTGGAGCTGGACAAGACATAGTGGACACTCTGTAGATATTGGCACGCAGGAGAACTCAGGCCTTACTCATTCAATAAACACTTGAGTGCCTACTAAAGGAAAGATCCCTAGGATAGGTCTTTCCTACCACTGAGTATGTAATGGGGATTGAAAGAGACATCCAAAATATTTCCAACTCTGTGAAAGAGAATCTGAAACTATAGTAAATTCCTTAATGTTTCCATGTGGATATCTAGCGATACAGTAGACACCTGGAGAACAAGTTGATATTTTAGGTCAGAGGTTGGCAAACTATGACCCATATACTAAATCCAGCTGCCACATGTAGATAAAGTTTTATTAGAAGACAACCACACTTATGCCTTTACATATTATCTATGGTTGCTTTTGTGCTGCAATAGTGAGGTTGAGTAGTTATAAAAAACGTATGACCAGCAAATATTTTTTCTGTCTCTTCACAGAAAAAATGTTTGTCAACCCCTGTTTTAGAGTCTCAAGTTTGAATTTTTAAAACTGGGGATCATAACTTAACAACTACCATAGGCTTTCTTTTTTTGGGATAGAAGAATGGTCATACCATTTTTCATTTAACAGATTTTTCATCAAAAGACATTTTTATAATTGTGTCATGGATAATGCCAACAGAAAAATTAATATAAGGAGCCAAACTCTGGCATTTTATAATAGTAACATGAGATGGTTATTAGTCAAATATACATGGAATCTTTAAAAAATCACTCTACATGCCGTAGGCAGAACGATACAAGAATCAAACATTAGTTGTGTAAGGAAATTGAGGAAAAAAACCTAGTTTAAAAAGCTGTCCTGCTCTCTGCTTCTTCCTGAGTCTAAACTCAAGTGGTTAATGAGCCTGTTAAATTATAAAGTTTCTTCAGAAATAGCCCTCAGATCCATAAAATTCTACTTTTTTCATCACTTTAGCAATGTTAAGCCTTCAAATTTTCCATGCTGTTCTAATGCACTTGGATTAAAACCATTCTGTAAGGAAAAAAAATTTACAATGGCTTTTTAAAGTAAAATTTATTGAAAATGGAGAAAGTTCACTAGAAAAATTTAAGTGCTGTGGCAAACAAAAAATAGCAACCTAAATATCTGCATGATTCTCTTCTTATATTGGGTGGACTTCGTAGGCAGGGCATTAAGGGAACCAGGTCATCTCTTAGTATTTTCTGGCTAAGAACATCAGGAAACTTAGCCATTCATGAGGCTCAGGGTGTTTCTGCCTTGGTGCTACTACTCAAATGCACACCTGGAGGTGGGCAGCAGATAGGAAGCTGAGCTGAATGGCTGGGATGAGGCACATGGTCTTCCAAGCAACCAGTAACATGGCACTGCTCGATGCCAATGTTCTTCACACACTTAACCAACATTTCTTAATAGGGCTGGGAATTGTGTTAGACCATTTTTGCATTGCTATAAAGGAATACCTGAGACTGGTAACTTATAAAGAAAAGAGGTTTAATTGGTTCATGGTTCTGCAGACTGTTCAGGAAGCATGGTGCCAGCATTTGCTTCTGGTGAGGGCCTCAGGAAGCTTACAATCATGGCAGAAGGCAAATGGGGAGCCGGTGTATCGCATGGCAAGAGCTAGAGCAAGGGACAGAGATGGGGAGGTGCCACATTATTTTAAACAACCAGATCTTGTGTGAGCTCAGAGCGAGAACTTACTCATTATTACAAGGGCAGCACTAAGCCATTCATGAAGGATCTGCCCCCATGACCTATATGCCTCCCACTGGGCCTCACCTCCAACACTGGGGATTATGACATCTCAACATGAGATTTGGAGGGTGTAAGCACCTAAACTATATCTGAAATTGTAGTGGGTTGAACTGTGTCCCCCACAAAAGATATATTCAAGCCTTAACCCCCAGTACACTTGTAAGTGTGACCTTCTTTAGAAATGGGATCTTTGCAGATGTTAATTAAGGATCTCAGGATGAGACTGTATTGGATTTAGGCAAACTCTAAATTCAGTGACATATGTTCTTACAAGAGAAAGGAGAGGGAGATTTAAGACATATGGAGACAAAGTAAAAGGTCACATGAAGATAGCATTTGAAGAGTTACCATAAGCCTAGGGTCACCATGAATTGCCAGCAGTCACCAGAAGCTGGAAGGGAGGCACGAAAAAGATTCTCTCCCAGAGCCTTCTAGAAGCTACCAACACCTTAGTTTCCATCTCTGGCCTCCAAATCTGTAGGAGAACACATTTCTGTTGTTTTAAGCCTCTCAGTTTGTGGCAATTTGTTGTGGCAGCCCCAGGAAAGTAATACAGAGAAAAACCTCATTTTAAAGAATCTTAGGGACCTTTATGTTTTATTTTAACTTTTAATTTTTTTATTGTTTTTGAGATGGGGTCTCTCTCTGTCACTCAGGTAGGAGTGCAGTGTGCAATATCGGCTCACTACAACCTCCACCTCCTGGGTTCAAGAGATTCTCATACCTCAGCCTCCCGAGTAGCTGGGATTACAGGTGTGCACCACCACACCCAGCTAATTTTTATATTTTTGATAGAGACGGGATTTTGCCATGTTTGCCAGGCTGGTCTTGAACTTCTGACCTCAAGTTATCTGCCCACCTCAGCCTCCCAAAGTGCTGAGATTACAGGGGTGAGCCACCAAGCCTGGCCACCTTTATGTTTTAAATAAAAAGTTTATTTATTAGTAAAATACCATTTAAACTTTTTTGAAATTGTCTTTATTACACGGAATTGTTTTTTGTCATTTAAAAATGATAATACTTTTCATCATATTCACCAAGGATAAAGGTAATTTTTATAAGTAATAGTAAGTTATTATGATGAAGGCTGAATAATAATGACTAAACATATGATAAAATTATATAAATTAAATTTTTTCTGAAGTTTATGTAAGCAAAACATTTTCCTTACTTCTTTAGTGTTTTTTTTTGTTGTTGTTGTTGTTGTTTTTTAAATCTCTCCCTCCTTTATCACCCCCTCCTGCCAATTTTCTTTTGGAATCTTTGTAATCATACAACATCTTTTGCGTGAATATTGAAGAACTTAAGATTTAGGCAATAAAATAAACTAGTTGATGCTGGTAAACAGTACCATGCTAACGCCTTACTCTGTTTTAGAATTTCAGCAGACTGCTCACTGAAGGCTGGTCTTAGGGTTGAGTGCTGGCTTGCTGGTGCTGTCTGCTTCTGAGCAATCATGTGATTCAGACAAATCAAAACAATAGAGAGACTTCCTGGAGCGATGAATAAAGACAGCAAGGTCAAACCCAGGCAGCCTGAAGGCCTATGATTCAGACCCTGCTGGGTTCCCAGGCTCTCCCACCCTTTGTTTCCTACAGCTGGAGCTGTTGGGACCCCACCTGCTGCCTGAGCACTTGCCCCCAGGCTCTCGGCCAATTACACTTTAATCAGATTATTGCAGAGTAGCAGTAACCTCATGGTTCTCAAGCCTGACTTGCATTTGTAAAAATGCCAACTCCTATAAGCCGGCATAGGTCAGAACTGCCAAGGACAAAGCCTGGGAATATATATTTCTAAAATTATTCCCAGGCAATTCTGACTCAAGTCTAAAGCTCAGCAACTAAGGACAAATGTTCTAGACCAGTAGTTCTCCAAGTGTGGCCTTTGGACTAGGCAGCATCACCATCACCAAATAACTTTTTAGAAATGCACGTTCTGGGCCCCAGCCCCAGGCCTGCTGAATCAGAAATGAAAAAAGAGCCTAGTTTTAATAAGTCCTCCAAGTGATTCTGATGCAGGCTTAAATTTGAGAACCATAGACCACACTTAGACTCACTTCCAAAGAACAGAGTATGAAAAGGGAAAAATAATAACTTTAGCAACCTGGTAAATATCACATTAACCACGGGATCAAGTTAATATCCCCAGTGTAAAGTCATGCTGACATCACGTACCCTCTGCTAGGATGCAGTGAGAAGGCATTTCACTTCTGTGGTCTTCCTAAACACTCATAACCCAAATTTAATCTTCATGTAATCTCAAATATGTGCAGACAAAATTGAGGGATAGTCTACAAAATACTCTTCAAACTGTCAAGGTCGTGAGTAACAAGGAAAACCTGGGAAATTGTGACAGATCTGTGGAAACTAAGGAAACATAATGAGCAAATGCAATGTGGGATCCTGTCAGGCCAAAACCCAGCCACATCTCCGGCACACAACTCCAAAAGCCTGAACCGCAGCTACCAGGGGTTCCTCCAGAACCTCCTCTCCCAAGAGCTTGCTACAAGTGCTGGAAATCTGGCCACTGGGAGAAGGAATGCCCACAGCCCAGGATTCCTCCTAAGCCGTGTCCCATCTGTGAGGGACCCCACTGGAAATCGGACTGTCCAACTTGCCCAGCAGCCACTCCCAAAGCCCGTGGAGCTCTGGCCCAAGGCTCTCTGACTGACTCCTTCCCACACCTTCTCCGCTTAGCGGCTGAAGATTGACGCTGCCCCATTGCCTTGGAAGCCTCCTGGACCATCACAGACGCTTTGGGTAACTCTTACAGTGGAGGGTAAGTCCGTCCCCTTCTTAATTAATACGGAGGCTACCCACTCCACATTACCTTCTTTTCAAGAGCCTGTTTCCCTTGCCTCCATAACTGTTGTGGGTATTGACGGCCAGGCTTCTAAACCTCTTAAAACTCCCCAACTCTGGTGCCAACTTGGACAACATTCTTTCATGCACTCTTTTTTAGTTATTCCCACCTGCCCAGTTCCCTTATTAGGCCAAGACATTTTAACCAAATTATCTGCTTCCCTGACTATTCCTAGGCTACAGTCACACCTCATTGCTGCCTTTTCCCCCAGTTCAAAACCTCCTTCACATCCTCCCCTTGTATCCCCCCACCTTAACCCACAAGTATAGGATACCTCTGCTCCCTCCTTGGCGACTGATCATGCACCCCTTACCATCTCATTAAAACCTAATCACTCTTACCCCACTCAACACCAATATCCCATCCTGCAGTACGCTTTAAAAGGATTAAAGCCTGTTATCACTCGCCTGCTACAGCATGGCCTTTTAAAGCCTGTAAACTCCCCTTACAATTCCCCCATTTTACCTGTCCTAAAATCAGACAAGGCTTACAAGTTAGTTCAGGATCTGCGCCTAATCAACCATGTTGTTTTGCCTATTCACCCCGTGGTGCCAAAGCCATATACTCTCCTATCCTCAATACCTCCCTCCACAACCCATTATTCTGTTCTAGATCTCAAACATACTCTTTACTGTTCCTTTGCACCCTTCGTCCCAGCCTCTCTTTGCTTTCACTTGGACTGACCCTGACACCCATCAGGCTCAGCAAATTACCTAGGCTGTACTGCTGCAAGGCCTCACGGACAACCCCCATTACTTCAGTCAAGCCCAAATTTCTTCCTCATCTGTTACCTATCTCGGCATAATTCTCATAGATACACACTTACTCTCCCTGCTGATCATGTCCGGCTAATCTCCCAAACCCCATCCCTTCTACAAAACAACAACTCCTTTCCTTCCTAGGCATGGTTAGTGCGGACAGAATTCTTACACAAGAGCTGGGACCCCGTCCCGTAGCCTTTCTGTGCGAACAACTTAACCTTACTGTTTTAGCCTCGCCCTCATGTCTGCACGCAGCAGCTGTCGCTGCTTTAATACTGTTAGAGGCCCTAAAAATCACAAACTATGCTCAACTCTCTACAGTTCTCATAACTTCCCAAATCTATTTTCTTCCCCCAACCATTGCTCAGGACAATGCTTAAGCTGATAAATTAGCTAAAAAAGCAACTAGTGTTCCAACTTCTGTCCCTCATGGCAGTTTTCCTCCTTCACATTGGCCACTCCCACCTACTCCCCCACTGAAACTTCCAATCAATCTCTTCCCACACAAGGAAAATAGTTCTTAGACCAAGGAAAATATCTCCTTCCAGCCTCACAGGCCCATTCTATTCTGTTGTCATTTCATAACCTCTTCCATGTAGGTTACAAGCTGCTAGTCTACCTCTTAGAACTTCTCATTTCCTTTCCATCATGGAAATCTATCCTCAAGGAGATCACTTCTCAGTGTTCATCTGCTATTCCACTACCCCTCAGGGATTGTTCAGGCCCGCTCCCTTTCCTACACATCAAGCTCGGGGATTTGCCCCTGCCCAGGACTGGCAAATTGACTTTACTCACATGCCCCGAGTCAGAAAACTAAAATACCTCTTGGTCCGGGTAGACACTTTCACTGGATAGGTAGAGGCCTTTCCCACAGGGTCTGAGAAGGCCACCGTGGTCATATCTTCCCTTCTGTCAGACATAATTCCTCAGTTGGGCCTTCACACCTCTATACAATCTGATAATGGACTAGGCTTTACTAGTCAAATCACCCAAGCAGTTTCTTAGGCTCTTGGTATTCAGTGAAACCTTTATATCCTTTACCATCCTCAATCTTCAGGAAAGGCAGAACGGACTAATGGTCTTTTAAAAACACACCTCACCAAGCTCAGTCATCAACTTAAAAAGGACTAGACAATGCTTTTACCACTTTCCCCTCTCAGAATTCAGACCTGTCCTCAGAATGCTACCGGTTACAGCCCATTTGAGCTCCTGTGTGGACACTCCTTTTTTTAGGTCCCAGTCTCATTCCAGACACCAGCCCAACTTAGACTGCACCCCAAAAACTTAAAGCCTAAAAACCACCAACCAAGCAAGTAATTATGCTGAACCCCCTTAAGCTCTCTCTGATTAGATGTCCTAGGTCCTCCCAATTCTTAGTCCTTTAATACCTGTTTTTTCTCCTTTTCTTATACAGATCTTGTGTCTTCCGTCTAGATTTTCAATTCATACAAAACCGCATCCAGGCCATCACCAATCATTCCATGCAACAAATGCTCCTTCTAACAACCCCACAATATCGCCTCTTAAAACAAGATCTCCCTTCAGCTTAACCTCTCCCACTCTAGGTTCCCACGCCGCCCCAATCCCACTTTAAGCAGCCCTGAGAAACATCGCCCATTCTCTCTCCATACCATCCCCCCAAAATTTTCGCCACCCCAACATTTCAACACTATTTTGTTGTATTTTTCTTATTAATATAAGAAGGCAGGAATATCAGGCCTCTGAGCCCAAGCCAAGCCATCACATCCCCTGTGACTTGCACATATACACCCAGATGGCCTGAAGTAACTGAAGAATCACAAAAGAAGTGAAAATGCCCTGCCCTGCCTTAACTGATGATATTCCACCACAAAAGGAGTGAAAATGGCCGGTCCTTGCCTTAAGTGATGACATTACCTTGCGAAAGTCCTTTTCCTGGCTCATCCTGGCTCAAAAACCTCCCCGACTGAGCACCTTGTGACCCCCACTCCTGCCCACCAGAGAACAACCCCCCTTTGACTGTAATTTTCCTTTACCTACCCAAATCCTATAAAATGGCCCCACCCTTATCTCCCTTTGCTGACTCTCTTTTCGGACTCAGCCCACCTGCACCCAGGTGATTAAAAAGCTTTATTGCTCACACAAAGCCTGTTTGGTGGTCTCTTCACATGGACGCGCATGACAGATCCCAAATTGGATCCTGGAACAGAAAGAAACACTAGTAGAACAAATGGAGAAATCCAAATAAAGTCTATAGTTTAGTTGCTAGTATTGTAGCAATGTTCATTTATTGGTTTTGACAAATGTACACATTAGATGTTAACATTAGGGGAAGCAGGATGAAGGGTGTGTAGGAGCTCTGTACTGTATTTGCAACTTCTCCATAAAGCTAAAATTATTTCAACATTTAAAAACAAATCAAGGCCAGGCATGGTGGCTCACACCTGTAATCCCAGCACTTTGGGAGGCCCAGGTGGGTGGATCACGAGGTCAGAAGTTCAAGACCAGCCTGGCCAAGATAGTGAAACCCTATCTCTACTAAAAATACAAAAAATTAGCCAGGTTTGATAGTGGATGCCTGGATGCCTGTAATCCCAGCTACTCGGGAGGCTGAGATAGAGAATTGCTTGAACCCGGTAGGTGGAGGTGGCAGTGAGCCGAGATCATGCCACTGCACTCCAGCTTGGGTGACAGAGAGAGACTCTGTCTCAAAAAAAAAAAAAAAAATCAACAAATATAAAAAGACACACACAAAGTGTGTATCACAGATCTGCAGTATCTGCATCACCTGGAAGCTTGTTAGCATTGCAGATGATCAGAACCAACTCCAGATTTACTGAATCAAAAATGTGCATTTTTCAAAAGATTTCTTTGGTGAATTGTTTAAACATACAATAAAAATTTGAGAAGTTCTGCTGTTTACCATCACCCTGGGAATTAACATTAGCTCAATCTTGTCTGGACCTAAAATACATATCAGTTTTGATTGTTGAGCATCTGTGTACTTTTGAGACCCTCACGCTCAGTTTGCAAACTAACTCTGACTGCTAAGTTGCTGAGCAATTCCCTTGGCCTCAGTCCTTGAATGGTAACACCCCTGATGAGGCTCAGATCATATCTTGTGTTTGCGAGGCTTTTTCTTTTTTAACAGAATGGAGTTTTGCCTTTGAGCCCTTACTCTGTACCTGTGGACCTGCTATCTGCCACAGACTTCCCTTGCTGACAGTCAATCTGCCTGGTATTTTAAGTACTGCCTTCTAGAAGTCTCCATGTATCTCCCATGCTGACTAGTATTGGGATTTCTATCTACTGTTACTATAACTCAGATGTTGTGCTTTACTTGCCACATCCAACCATGACTTGGAAGTATCCAGAGATAGGACAGCGTGTAGAAAACACTTCCCAATCAACATCTCAACAAATAGGACTGGACTTCCGGGAGCCCCAGTGTTTCAAAAAAAAAAAAAAAAAAAAAAAAAAAAAAAGAAAAGAAAAGAAAATATTTCAACAGGATCTGAGCCTAGAAGTAATGTCTAGGAGACACTAGAGGCCTGGGAATAAAACTAGAAAGGCAAACGATTTCCTCTAGGGCCAGACTTTCTTTACTTTTGTGTCAATGAAGTCTCAAAAACAAGAACCCACTGACTCTGTAAAGACAATTTGCTGACGGAGTGTTATAAAATCCCAGCCAGAATGGAGAAAATGGAAATTTCCCGGGAGCTGCTGGCCTTGACCTTCTTCTCTTGGGGAAAGGGAATGAAGTGAAATGCTGACAGTTAAACATCAGGAGAACTTACTCTTAAAAATCAGGAGAACTTACTCCTTAAACATGTTCCTGGCCCAATCTGTTGTAAGGGAGCCTGGGGGTTCTTGCTTTATATAGGGTAACATTGGACACTCACCTTGGGGCATCTTGGCAACTATCATCTTTGGGAAACATTGTCTGAATGGGACCATGGCACAGGGATTTTTCAGGGAACAGGAAGACCAGCACTCAAGTGAGTTGGAGGTAATTGAGGCAACCCTACAATGACCTGAAAGCTAGAACCAACCTGGTGAGAGGACATAGGGAGAAGCTTATGGGATTCCACATCTCTCTGAGTCATGAATGAGCTCTGAATGGGGCTGGATACTCCCACAAGTCTACAGGTGGGGGATAGGTCATGGATAACCAATACGCAACTCTCTGGGAGTGCAGAGTGTACTCAAGTGGCAGTGATCTGCAGACAAGCCATTGGGTCACTAATCCATATTTATGCATGCACCCATTTCTAACTTTTATGTGTCTGATTTTTAATGTCCTCTTTTGAAAACGTCTAATCTTGTTGCTGATGAACTGAGAAAAGATTTTCCCACATTTTGAGCAGAATAGAGATGAGATTAATATCTTTCACAACATCAGTGATTAAAACAGTTGCAAAATTTGGTGAGTCATGACAGCTGACAGGAGTGGGAGGTGATGAGGACAAAGGCTACCTGAGAGCATTGACCCCTTGCTGCTGTGGAAAAGGCAACCTGTGCTCTAAAGGTTGACTTCAGTGAAAACTGTAGGAAGAAAATCCATTGTTCTATCAAAAGCCTTATTAAATATTCTGATATAATATCCAATTTAGGACCTTTAAGCTTAACATTTTGACACTTCAGAGTCTAAAAATTACAATGAAATATCCAGTAGTAAAAGACATTGTCATTGAAGGCAGAGCACTTCCATCTCTGGCTTTGTGATCATACATGTGCTTACAAAACTAATTAGCTTCAGGCTAGGCAGTATGTGAGTAATTTATCCCTCCCATATTAACATCAACTGTGAAATCTAAACTGAATGATGACATTCCAGCAACAATTGCATATGATAATTCTTCAGCAGGTTTGGGCAGTGTAGAGTAGCTTTCATAAGAGACTATGTCATCTCACGCTATTTTAATGATTATGGCTCTACTGGAAAGGAACACAAGGTGGAAAACTAGTTTAGTGCCTGGGCTCTGGTTCAAGTCAAAGTGAAGATGATGAGCAAGCACTATTTTAAAATTAATTTAGGAGATCATTGGTAACAGATGAGAAGTTATGTTTCAGAGATGCCTAAAACAAACACAATTCTGAAAACAAGTGAGATGTTCTCATTAGTCTGTAGGTATATAAATATACCCTGATCGCAAATATGAAAAAAATTGTATAACAAAATGACTGGAATGAAGTGTACTCAGTGGTTAATGGTGATTGTCTTAGAAGGTGAGGTTATGAGTAAGTTGTGTTTGTTTCTATTTTTCAATAATTTCAGTTTATCTAAAATTATTCTATAGTTAGAGGAATAAATTCTATCTTAAAAAATATGTTCAACAAGGACTTTTGATGCTGATAGGATTAAGAGTTCATATCAGAAATTGTTGTAAAGTGCCCTCCCAATGGTACCAGGCAGAAAATAGGCCATCCAAAAGGAGTTTTATAGGAAAGAGAGAGAAAGAGACAGAGACAGAGACAGAGAGATGGGTGTATTTTGAATAACCTACAGGTTAGTACATTTACAGTGTCTAATAGGAAGTTGGTTAAACAGATATAGAGCACAGAAAATAAAGATCTGGATCAGAAAAATATGTGGTGGTCTGGAGTAGGTAAGTTCACTCTAGGTTACAGTGTAAAGTAAGAGGAGCAGATACAGAGCTATGGGGGAAACTACCATATAAGGAGGCATCAGAATAACAAATAATGGGGGCAACTGAAAAAGGGAGAAGTTTATTAGATTCCTAGAGCTGTTGTAATGAATTACCATTAACTGGGTGGCTTACGACAATGGAAATATGTTCTCTAGAAGTTCTGGAGGGTACTCTAGATGTTCTGGAGGGTAGAAGTCTGAAAACAAGATGTTGGTAGGGACAACATCTTGAAGTTTCTAGTGGAAAATTTGTCATTGCCTCTTCCAGATTCTGGTTGTTCCAGGTTCCCCTACTTATGACTGTATCACTCCAATCTCTGCTTCCATCTTTAAAGTTGCTTCTCCTCTTTTATTTCTTATAAGGAAACTTGTCATTAGATTTAGGGCTTAAATCACACTCCTAGGTTCCTCCCATTAGAATGTGGACATATTTTTTTGAGGGTGACCATTCAATCTATTACTGAGGGAAAGTGATCAGACAATTTGTGAGAACTATGAGGAACAAGGTCTCTTAATATCTTTGTGTGAGTCAGGCAATGAGAAGGTCTGCAGTTAAAAAGAAAAAGAAAAAAAAAAAACCTGCTTAATTGTGGGTAACATACCTTTCTCCAAATGCACTTGGCACTCTTTTCTCCCAGAGTAAATACAAAGATGAATAAGACCCAATCCCAGATCTCATGGGATCCGTCCGGTGGGAGAGAGAAGTATGTAATCAAAATAACTTCAATGACCTGTTGAAGTGCTAAAATAGAAAAATACCTTAAGTATAATGGAAGCCCAGTGAGAGGTAAACGTGATTTTCTTCAGGATCAAAGAAGAGTTTACTGAGTGGAAACCCTGATTTTAAAATGACATTGTGTAATTCCAGGAAGAGATTTTATGGCCAATGGCTTAGAGGCCAGGAAGTACATACAGAGTGTTTAGGAGACTGAGAGATTGGATAACTCTTATTTTTTTGAGACAGAGTTTCATTCTTGTTGCCCAGGCTGGAGCACAATGGCGCAGTCTTGGCTCACTGCAACCTCCGCCTCCCAGGTTCAAGCGATTCTCTTGCCTCAGCCTCCCAAGTAGCTGGGATTACAGGCACCTGCCACCATGCCCGGCTAGAGGTTGGGTAACTCTTGGGCATATGTGAACAAGAAGTTGTGGCAGAGACTAGGACTGTCAGCGGAACATAAAGGGCCTCATGCTCCATTCTAATCTAGATCTGGAAAACTAAAGGGAATCACTGGGAAGCAAAGGGATTTTTTCAAATAGAGAGGGACATGATTGGACTTCTGTTTCAGAAAGATTACATTATGTGGATGACTGATTAAAATGACAACTAAAGTCTGAAAGACTAATCAGTTTAAATTAATGAGTGTTTTTAAAATAAATTCATTAAAAACTAGTCCAGTGAAAGAGCTGGAATTAGTCTAGCTTTTTGAAAAGATTTGTGTTCAAATACATTGAAAATGGATAAAGGCTATAAATAATCCTGCCATTTTGTTTTTTATTTCAATAAGGGCTTGCTTAATTTTATGCACTTTTCTCCAAATGCATTCAACAGTCACCTCTCACAATGTAAAAAGATGACCCAGATTATTTCTCTTTTCTTTTTGAATTGTTAGAAAGTTGTTTCTAATTACTTCAAAAACTGGTCTTCTATTTTACAAGATTCCAAATAGTGTTTTAAAAGATTTTTGGACTTAAAGGACTATATTGTAGGGATGTTGTCAATCCAGAGATTCATTCAGGGTCACTCATTCTCCCCACATATTCCTTATCTCTAGCTTCAAGTTCATGGGCTGCTGAATCAATCCACTTGGGAATCTTCTTTAGAAAGAAAGTCATAGGCCCACTCTCTACCTGAATGCAGCCCACTCTCATCCCTGGAGTTTTTCCTTTAGTCTGGATACACAATTAGTAAGATACCAAGATCTCACAGTTTAGTGGAAGACTGAAATGTCATGAGTATCCTAGGGCTCTTGCTTTGCACCTTCATCAGTTAATGACTTCATCATACACTGTCCCCTGCAAAAAGTTACTGTACTTAGTGGGGGTATATATAGATAATTTATTGGAATGACAGTGGTTCTTAGAAGTAGCCTAATGCTTTTGCTTATGTCTCTGTTATCAAGCCAGTCACAACACGATCTGTTTCCTGTCAATCAATTTCAGAAAAGAGATGAAAACCTGAACGTTTTGTTTATGACAAGTGATTTCTATTTTCTTTACCAAACTAGTACAGTAAATGCAGCACCGGAGTTTAGTTTCTGCCTTGACATTATAGGAATCTTAACTGTTGTGTTATAAATTTCAAAATGGCCAGGTGTGGTGGCTCACACCTGTAATCCCAGCACTTTGGGAGGCCAAGGTGGGTGGATCATGAGATCAGGAGATTGAGACCATCCTGGCTAACATGGTGAAACCCTGTCTCCACTAAAAATACAAAAAAAAAATTAGCCAGGCGTGATGGTGGGTGCCTGTAGTTCCAGCTACTCTGGAGGCTGAGGTAGGAGAATGGTGTCAACCTGGGAGGTGGAGTGAGCCAAGATTGCATCACTGCACTCCAGCCTGGGTGACAGAACAATGCTCCATCTCAAAATAAAATAAAATAATAAATTTCAAAATATAATTTAAGGTTTAATGTATATAGTAGCCCCACATACACATTTTCTTGTGTCATTTTTTTCACCCAAGCAATCTTCTGTGAGAAAATGTCAACCAGTAACCCTTGCATACTTTGTTTCAATGTCTTCACTGTTACTGAATCAAATTAGCCCAACATGGAGAGCCTCTTGTCTTCACATGCTCACCTTAAGTCACAGAACACCCAGGTTTCATTTGAAGCTAGACCCTTGGCATATAGCGTTTTTCCTCAGGCTGTTATTACTTGCTCAAGCAGGTTCCTGAGAGTTCTTTGCAAAAACTCACTTGTTACTTTTATGTTTATTTTCTGAGTAACATGAGGAAGAAAGAAAGAGAAAAAAGTCAGAAGTTCCCACGCTTACAGCTAGAGAGAAGAAGAAAAGTGGAAGTTGAATAGCTAGTGACAATTTAGAAATAAAAGTAGCCCTTCACCAGCTCACAGAGTCCTGACACACAGACCAAGTTTAATTCAACATTGTGTATTGCAAAGTGCATTTCACCAAACTACGTGTGTTTGTGTGAACACAGGCACACCATCAGCAAATGTGGAGTTCACACATACACACCACAGACAAATGAAGGGACAATTGAAAAGTGTGCTTCTCTCTTCATTTCCCTATGTAGTCCTAGCATTACACAATGACCTTTAAGGTCTCTGAGAGTCAATGAAAATTAAGCATGTTATTGCAAGTAAGGTTTGGGACCAAATGAGTTCATTTGATCACATTCCAGTTCCTTAATTACTATGCCTTCATTTTAATAAGAGAAATTTCACATAAACTATAACTGCTCTTCTTTTTAGCAGGTACTGGCAGAAATATAGCATAAATAATTGCAACATATCCTGTGATTAATATTTACTGTCTTATCTCTTCCCTGGAGTGGGACGGTGGAATCCACAAAGCCAACAATTAAAAGGAGACATTATCACATTTTAGTCCCACATAATGTATCTATCATTTAATTTTTCATAACTCATTCATTCAATACACATTTCATATGTATGTAAGTTTTGTGCCCACAGAATTCCTGCCAGTGTCAGAAATAGGATGAGAACACCAACTTTTGAAGGAAAGGGAGTTCACTTTTGATGAGCATCTGCTATGTGACAAATAACTTGTCATCTCATTTAGTCTTCAAAACCATCATTATTGATATAGGTATTGTTATTCCCATTTTATAAATACGGTGAACTGAGGCTTAGAGAAGTGAAAGAACTTTTACAGAATTCATACAGAAAAGAAAATGGTCAAATATTTGACCCATTCAATCAAATATTTGACCTACCACACATCTGGCACTGCCCTGGGTACCAGGGATATACCATGATACCAAAAGGACAAAGATTCCTTCCTCTCATCTCTTTTCACAGTAACTGTGATTCTCAGTCCTGGTTGAGAATACACTGGAATTACTTGGAGAAGTTCTAAAACATACCGGTGCCCAATGTCCACCTCTGGTAATTAAATCAGAATCTCTGGAAATGAAACCTGAGCATAAGGATTTTCAAAAATCCACCAAGTGATTCTAAAGTGAATTCAGGATTTAGAATCTTTTCATGTATTAGATTACACTGTATGCTGTATACACTTTGAGGTCACTACCCTCAAAACACACTGTACAGAAATGCATACAAATAGAACACATTAGAAAACTATTTTAAGGGTACATAAAAGGAAATTTGAAATTGTGTGAGATACATTCAAAGTGTTGGAGTTTACAAAAGGAAAAAATTACTTTTGGATTGGGATGAGATCATGCAAATATAACTTTTTAATAAAGGGAATGTCGAGGGGCTACTTGAATATAGGATTTACTTTTGACTAAAGAAATGTTTCTCAAACTTTGGTATGTATCAGAATCATTCATGAAACTTGGCAAAATGCAGATACCCAGGCCCTGTGTTACTCCCACAAGGTTGGGCCTCTCTATTCTTTGCTAGCTCTGAGGATTACAACACGCACTACAGTCTGGTAATCATCAGGAAAGAATTTTGAAGACATTCTTGGCAGATAAGAAAGTGGTTGTTACTGGGAGACAAAGAAAGGCTAGAATGAGCATAGCAGGTAGTGGGGGTGGGGCTGATAATGTTAAGGAAATCTACATAATTTAGATAGAAGATGTGATGATTAATTTTATGTGTTATTGTAGCTGGGCCACAGTGCCTTGATATTTGGTCAAATATTGTTCTGAATGTTTCTGTGAAAATACTTTTTGCATGAGATTAACACTTAGACAGATTTTGACTAAAGCAGATTACCCTTCAAAATGAGGATGAGCCTCATCCAATCAGTTGAGGATCTTAATAGAACAAACACTGACCTCTCCCAAACAAGAAGGAATTGTCAGCAAACTGCCTATAGGACTCAGACTACAATACTTTCCTGGGTCTCTACTGCCAGCTTCACCTGAAGATTTTGACTTGACCCTCCATGATCGTGTGAGCCAGTTCATCTCTTTCAGTCTCTCTCTCTTTCCCCTCTACACACACACACACACACACACGCACACACACACACCCTGGTTGGTTCTGTTTCTCTGGAAATCCCTAATAGAAAAGGAGAAATTAGAATAATCACAGAATACATTGACAGAAGGTCTTGATGAACACAGTAAAGAGCTTGGTCTTTATCTGATTGGAACTCTGGAAGTTTTCAAATAAACCAGGGGAGCCTTCAGAGTCCAGGTGTTGCCTTTGGCACTCACAAAAAGAGCAAACACCAGTTTATAGCATCAGTCAATCCCGGTTGTTGTTTTCTTGTTAAAACTGGCACCACAGAAAGAGAAGCAGCTACGTAGAAACATGTAATTTACAGAGCAAGATTAAAAAGTTCGCCAAACTGTGAGTTTTCTTAATTGGTGTACTAAGGAACCAGTAAGACATTCACAGGGATAAAGTGCAATGGAAGTGAAATAGGGTGCTGAAGAATGAGGCTGTAGATTTCAAATCCTTCACACAGGTACCAACCTCACGTTCTGCTGTCATTTTGTGAGATGTTAAATCTGTACTTTTTGATGCAGTAACCATGAAAAATTGCCTAGTGTTTTTAAAAAATAAATCAGGTTAGACTTCAAATGATTTAAACAACACTAGAAATTTTATAACTACATTCCTAACTTTATTTTCAAAACTTTTTGCTCACTTGTGTCCCCAGTGCCACTAGAAAGATAGGAAGAGCTGCTGAATATGAATTTGTTTTAAAATGTTGCTGAAATTATCTATGCTTATTATACTCTGTTACAGCTATGTAGTTAAGCACATTTTCTCGTTCTAAACCTGTAAAGATTTTCTTCTGAATTTGTCTAAAATCTGTCCATTTTCTTTCCAGTATATACTAGGCTGTGTTGAAATGCTACTTCATTCATTCATATACCCACTTATCCTATTCAGCATTTATTAAAGAAATATGTATTGAGTACCTACCTTAAATACCACACAGTGCCAGCTACTGGGGATACAATATTGATCAAGGCAAAAGATACAACCTTGTTCTCATTATAGTCTTATAATACTTTTAAATGATGTCTCAAAATGAAAAGGTAAATAAGGTGAAATGTTCCAAATGATGCTGACCCAGTGACCTGATGAAACTGCATTGGCTTTGCAAACATGTTGAGGTTTTCTTTGTTGGTGCATGATTTCTAGAAACTTCATGGAGCAGAACTTTCATGAGTGGAGATTCTAATAGACAGAAAATACTTTTCCCCAGGAGACATGTGATGTGAAGTAGTTTAAAGCTTTCTTCCTTCCTCACTTCTCCAACCTCTCCTCTCTTTCATTTAATGAGTATGTTCGAATCTCTACTAAGAACAAGGTTGGGTAAGGATACGGTGAGTGAAAACACAGTCTTTCCACTCCTAGAGTTTACAGTAAAGTAGGGGAATAGGTAGGAATTTTTGTTTATTTAAATCATACAAATCAATGTAAGCTCTATTAAAAGTATGATTATTGAAAGGCACATATAGAAATGACAGAGGGAGCTCACTTAGTCTGGAGAATCAGAAAAATTACCAAACATAGGTACCTTTATTTCTATTTACAGAAAATTATCAAGTACTACTCATGCAATTGCTCAGTTCACTTAGTCTCGATCAGTGCCAGGAATAACATGATTCTTTTCTCTGAAATGCTTTATAAAATGTCTGCTATTAAATATCCCAGAAGAGGTTACTTTTCTTATTTGTATGGCCAGACAAGTCTATTATGTAATTGTGAGGATGGTTAATTTTCCTTCTGAGTGGGTAAATAGTATCTGAGCTGAAAATGGATTCCCCCATAGGGCAAAAATAGAGACAACCAGACTCTCTGCTATAATAACATTAAACTTCCCTTCTGGATGTACAAGTCCAAGCGGCTGTTATTTCATCATTATATATATATTTGTCTTATGGGGTACAGAAATGGTTCTCTTTAGGATCACCTGGAGAGCTGAAATACTGACTCCTGAGGTCCATCCCTAGACATGTTGATGGGTTTGATTTAACTGTGCTTTTAGAAGCTAAGTTATTCTAATGTGAAGCTATGATTTAAAACCATCAGGCAACAGTGATCTCAAACCTCAGGTCACTGTTATTCTAAATATGACCTATATTCTCTGGTGTTTGGAACAGTCTTGCCTATTATTCTCAAAGTTTTGCACTCTACCCGTGTTTTGACTCCAGGAAGAGAGGTCCCAGCATTCTCAGAATTGAAGAAGTATTCTGTGCCAATCACATGTTATTGATCATTATTGCTTAATACATTTCAGAGATGAAATACTTATTTTACACAAAGTCTTAAGGCAGGGAATGTTTGGGGTACAATATGAAAAACTATGTGTGGGTTTGGAAATCCATCTAAAGACTGAACCTTGTGACACAAAGTCTAGTGGGGATGTACATTGAAGTATATTTAGCTCAAGAGACACTTAAACCAAAACAAAAATGTGCAGTTATAGTAACCATAAATTACAGTAACTGGAATGCTGAGAAAAATTTCTATCCAAATTCAACTAGACTTAAACTATAGTAATGATTCTTAAGGCTAGACAGTGATGTGTGTGTCATGCTGGACCCCTAGTGACTTCAATAGGGATGACACTATGTTAGAGAGGCCTAATAGTTCTGGGTGTCTGCTGCTCCAAGTGTTCATCTCATTCATTCATTCATGTATTAATCATTCATTCATGTAATAAATATTTAAGTGTCTAGTCTGGGTCACATACTGTGCTAGCTTCTAGGATGTAGCAGAGAACAAGGCAAACGAGGTCCTTGTAATACAATGCTTGTCATCTAATTTGGACCACAGACTAGCAAACAAGCAACAACAGGAATCTGTGACTAATGCAAGCAGAGGTCTGACATTGGGTGCAAGGGAAACTCAACACAGGGGCAGCTCACCAAACTACGGGAAGCAGAAAGGGCTTCCCTGAGAAAGTGACATTTAGGCAATAGCTTGAAGAATGAACAGGAACAGTAAGAAAAAATAGAAAGTGGGGAAGCACATTCCAAGCAGAGATAACAACAATTACAAATGCACAGGGTGTGAGAAAGACAGCAAGGTCCTTTAGGGCAGTTGGAAGAAGTTCAGTATAGTAGGAGCAGGTAGTGCCAAAATGGGAAGTGTTACAACAGGAAACCAGAAGGGAAGAAGGGTCAGGTCACAAATACTTAAAAGAGATTAAATGATACCCTAGGGTGTTGGAAGCTGTTGAAGAGATTTACACTGGGGAGTGATTTGATCAGATTTGGATTTTAACATGTTCACTCAGGCTACTGTATGGCAAGAGAGTTAGAGGCGAGATGAAAGGAGACTTGTTTGACTGTCAGAGGAAGTAGGAGTGGAAAATGCTTGGAAGTAGGGTAATGACAGTGAGGTAAATAACACTGGATGAATTTGTGAGGAATTTAAGAAGAATCGGGGGCACAAACCACAGAGGAAAGTAACTTTTTTTTTGGTCTATTTTGTTCACTGATAAATCTCAAAAGCTTTGACCAGGCCCTGGCACACAGCAGAAGATGATGAATATTTGAAGAATTAATTGGATATAGTAGGTAATTTAGAAGAATGGATTATGAATATTATCCAGGTTTTGGGCTTGGGAAACTGAGAAGCTAGTAGTTCCATTTACTGAGCGAGGAAGGAAAAAAGGGGATGTCCAGGGGGAACAATGGGACCAGTCATGTTTTAGATATGTTTTGTTTGACAAAACTTGGAAACATGGAAATGTGAAGTAGGGAGTGAGAACTCAGGAGAAAGTTCTGGGCTGGGGATTTGTGAATCTTTAATGCAATTTTTATTTCATCAATGGAACATTTAATGTGACCATGGTGGAGATGGCTATGTAAGGTATGCAGAGGAAAAACAGAGGAGTATCTAAGATGCACCCCAAGGAACTCTAACATTAAAGTGACCTAGAGAAGAACAGATTTCCTCTCTTTCTCCATATACCTATTTTCCACCTTCTTCATAATATGCCACTAGACCTATCTCTTCCAGAAGCTCTTATTTTATTAACCTTGACTCAAGAAGAGAGAACATTAATATCTACAATTTCTCAAAATCCCTTGGTGTTCTAAAATTTATGGCTAGGTGATCACTTCTTCATTTTCTACCTTAAATCTTGTTTTCAACCTAACAAAGATTTTGGAGATAGTGCTATTGTATTAATTTACACTATATTTTCACAGTGCTATTGTACCAATTTATACTATATTTTCACTTGATTTGGTAAAGTCATAGTCACAGACATCCAATTTAATTGTAGTTATTATCATTTTTTTTTTTCTGCAGAGCAGAATTATCAAATTCAGAAATGGGAGAACCTAGAGAAAGCATCTAGTGTCAGGCTTTTATTTTACACAGGAATTTGTACTTACTCAAGATTATTTGGCAGCAAAATGGAGATTCGAACACAGATTTTCTAGCTCACAGTTCAGGTTTATTCCACTATTCCACCTTGTGTCTCATACTTTCATAAGTTTTAGTTTCTGTGCTTATTTAGGTTAAAATCCCTTGAAGGCAAAGACCATGTTACTTTTGTAGTGTTTCTTCATCCTCGACATACGTAGTACAGTGCTCAGATGTAGGGAAGGGGAAAAGGAGCCCTGGGGCTGATGTTCTGGATGCTACAGGGTCACTGTTCAAAATGATCAGACAATTTCCTTGCAACGTAGCAAGAGTTTCTTTCACTCATGTAACCTTGGTGTCAAAGATGCAGCATGCAGAGAATCTAAGTACTTCATTAAGGTGTCCCATTCCTTCTGCTCCAGAAGACTTCTTAACTGACCTATCCTGTAGGCTAAATCCACCTGCTTCCACCTGCAACCACACAGTGTATCAAAATCAAGTATTATTTTAAAAATCAGTAATATATGCATGTAGTGCCAGTTTATGATGCAGCTATCGTGAGGGTGTCATTCTCTTTGCTCAGTTGTGCAAGGCACCTAAATTTATCAAGGACACCAAAGATAATGGCAAGGGAGTGTTGGGTTATATTAACAATACCGACTGTATTTTCCGACTGGATATTAAAATAACAATAGAAGCCACATTGGAAGGCCTACTATGCAAAGCTCTGTACTAGATACCTTGCATACATAAACTTATTTCAATCCCCTCAAAAACTGTAAGGTGCAGAAACCAAGAATCAGAGATTGTGGGGGATTTTCCCAAGGATATATAGTCCCTAAATGGCAAAGTCAGGATTTGAACTCAGATCTGATTCCAAAACCCATTCCCTTCTCATTATGATACATTGAAATAACTGAAATTCAACCTTCTGTTTATCTCTCAATCATAGTGAATAATATTATTTTTATTCTATAGGAACCACATCTTACTCGTGTGGGAACCGCAAGAGTAACCAACTCATCCTGCCCTACTCACAGTAGAGCATCTTTAGGCATTGACTACAATCAGCCTAGTCACTGGCTGAGGGGAAGATCAAGAACCAACCTTGAACTATGATCTAAGACAGGGAACATTCTTTTGGCTTCCCTGGGCCACATTGAAAGAATTGTCTTGGGCTACACATAAAATACACCAACACTAATGATAACTGATGAGCTTTAAAAAAAATCACAAACACACAAATCTCATAAGGTTCTAAGAAAGTTTACAAATTTGTGTTGGGCGGCATTCAAAGCCACGCTAGGTCGCGTGTGGCCCCCAGGCCACAGGTTGAACAAACATGATCTAAGATAAAGTGGTTCTGACCTTCAGCCTAAATTCCTCTCACTAGTGTTTGAGATGGAATGAGGTCAGGGCACACACTTTCATGTTTTCTTGCTACAAATTACTTGGATGAGAAATTTCCCTCTCAAAATACTAAAAAAGTGAAGAGGAAAACAGCTACTTCACCCTTAATTCTGACCAAGAAGGGAAAATTGTGAGCTAAAGGCAGTCACATGTTCCTTGGGAAAGAAACAAACATATGATCTTCGTTTAATTAGCCAGATAATAAAACCATGGATTAGTTAGTCAAAATGTATTTGACTATTCTGTGCCAAACATTGTTCTAAGCACAGGAGAGAAAAAGACAAAGGCCCAGAGCCTCAGACTGCTGACATTTCTATGTACAGAGAAAAATAGACAAATAAACATTAAGATTTCAACATTTATCCTAGAGTTTAGAAAATCTAACTTTAATTATTTTTAGAAATTTTTAAACTCCAAAGTCCTAATACCAGAAAAATGGTTCCAATTTTTCTTTTTGATTTTTAAAAAATTTACAATAAGATACTTTGAAAATGGAAACCTGGTTTTAAAGTGAAAATGTATTCAGTGACTAATGAAATTTCCATGGGAACAGTGGAAAGAATACTATCACAAAGGATAGTTGCCATCTTTTGATGGTTATTTAAAGTCTTAGATATGTTAGAAAATGTACTGCAATTTTAAAATCAGTATTCTTTGTTACTTTGTATCAATTCAGTTAAGGCAATATCCTATTCCATAGTGAAAATATAGCTATTCTGTTAAGCTCCAGCTTGGAATACATTTTAAAGTGCATTCTTAATAAAAAATTTTAAAGAAGAGAACATGGAACAAAATTAAAAGTATTCAGGAAAATAATTTTATACCTAGAGACATAGAGAAGAGGGTTAACTCAAGAGTGACCAAAGACTTTAGATGTTCCAGTATTTTTTTTTTCTTTTTAGAAATTAGACAAATTTAATTTGTGGAAAACTGCTAGGATGAATTCTTGAATATAGTTTGTGAGCATGTAGGAAATGAAATGGTGATTTTTAGGGGATCGTGGGTATCTTGGTAACAAATCGTGCTTTCTTAATAAGCGGAACAAAATGTGCCACAAACACAGTACCTTGGTATTTGTAAATCATTTTTGAAAATTTTTCACAATATCTATATAAACAGGATTTTTTAAATTGTATGTATAACACTATAGTTGGCAAGTTTCATTCCTGGTTCCACAATAACACTGATTAGTGGTTGGATGGAAAGCCAGCAGGAATGCGTTGTGTCTGTTCCTGTTTAGCATTTCTACAAGTGATTTGGTGAAGATATGGAAGGCATGTTATTGAATGTGTAGATGCACAAAGTGTAAGGTAAAAGTTAATGCGTTTGAAAACAGACGTTATATTAAAAATATCTTCATTGACTGGAACGATTGGAAGGACATACTTGTCTGGCTACAGGGACAGAAAACTCATTACCATGGTGGCCTTTTCATTGGGTTTGCTAGGGCCAGAATCCAGAACTCATTGAGTGCCTGTTTTTATAGCATATATTGCAATTCATTAACATTGGGGAATAATAATAATACAATAGTCATTGTCCAGAAAGGACTAACTTTAACGGTAAAAGATAGGCCTTTTTTGTCATCATTTTCTTCCAACGAATAAAAATATAAAATATTAAAGTAGGGAAATATCCCATAGAAATAATGTAATTTAACTTTTGTCTTTCAATACAAAGATCTTTTATAACATCACACATATGTGGCTATCAAATCTTATTTATATAGATATAAATATCTATATAAATATATTTTTATATATTTACATATAAATTATTGTTTTATTTTAAATATATTTATATATAAATTATATATATATATAAATTATTTTATATATATAATGCTTAAAACTGTGCCTAGAACTTAATTACTCTAAAAATATTTGTTGATTGAATGATTTTATGGAAGGGAAGTACACATCTTTTTTTTTTTTTTTTTTTTTTGAGATGGAGTCTTGCTCTGTCGCCCAGGCTGGAGTGCAGTGCTCCGATCTTGGCTCACTGCAACCTCTGCCTCCCAGGTTCAAGCTCCTGCCTCAGCCTCCTGGGTAGCTGGGATTATAGGCATTTACCACCATTTCCAGCTAATTTTTGTATTTTCAGTAGAGATGGAGTTTCACCATGTTGGTCAGGCTGGTCTCAAATTCCTGACCTCAGGTGATCCACCCACCTCGGCCTCCCAAAGTGCTGGGATTACAGGTGTGAGCCACCACACCTGGTCAAGCTCACACCTCTCTTAGGTACCACATTTGATTTCTAGAAGCTACTAATTTTTGAAATAGTCTTCCTCATACTGAGTCAAACCCATTTTTCTGTAACTCTTTACTTATAAGACACAATTATGCTTTCCTGATATGGACAAAGTAAATCCAGCTGTCTTCCAAATATTTTAAGACAGTTGACATTTTCCCTTTAAGTATTTGTTATTTTTTCCAGGTAGAAGTTAACTAACTCCTGAGCCTTCTTCATATAATATGGTTTCCTATCCCTTCATCATTCTTGTCATTTTCCTCTGAATGTGTGTCAGATTTTCAAGGATTTTCTTAAAATGTGGTGCCCTGAACTAAAGAACTTTTCAGATGAAAGTTGATCTGAACACCACAGCACATTATTGTTAAGATATTAGCTGTCATAGACAGCTATATAAGCAGTAATTATTTCAGTCTGAAATCAATCAAAATCTTTAAGTGTTTTCTTAAACTACAGGGAACTCCTAGCTGACATCTGAGTTAAACATGTTAACTTTTTTCCAAAGTAAAATTATACTTTAGTTTTGTTTCTTATAGCAAGTCTTTTAGTTTCTTATTTTCTTAGTAGTAGGATAAAAATGAAGCATTTATTATAAGAAAAAGCTTTTTTTTTTCTGTAAAATCATTTAAATTTGGTTTTAACATCTCATACAGGCCTATCAGATAACACTCATTTTTCTCTGTGTTCAGTCCTGAGCTTCGAAAGCAACACCCTCGTACTCATGGCCTTGGCTCTCCCTAGGCAGGAAGCCTGCAGAGGCCCTAGGTCGGCATGGCCACTCGGTGAGGGAGATGCAGGAGGCCAGCTAGGGAAGAGGCCACTGGAGCATAGCAGAGGCAGATTGCCCAAGTTTCCCTCTAGGTCAAACAGACATGAAGATTGCATGAGCATTATGATTGGCAAATTGGGAACCTTGCTTCTCTACTGCGTGCTCTGAAAGGAGGAAGAATGCTAAAGTTTTTCCCTGGGAGGGAGAAAAGAGTAAACAGACAAAAAGCACATCAGGACACATTCCTCCCAGTCCTCCTCACATACTGAGGCTGGAATGAATATGAGTCAGAGGGGAGTCTCTTCCGTATGGACCTAAGAGGGTGCATTGCAATTAGAGTAAGAATTCTGTTCATTCATCCTTAGGTAATGGATTTTGAGCAATTTGCAGGTCTAGGAAAGGTAACAGTAGATGTGAGGAAGACCCAGTCTGTACTTGCAGGAGCCCCTCCTCCACCTTTCCTGCACCACAGTTAGCCAGCCCTGCCTACCCACTCTCTCTTCCGGGCTGCTGCAGGCCCTGAGCCTGCTCCATGTGAAGGCAGCCATGGCCAAGCAAAACCTGTCTGCCCTCAGGGGTCACATAGCCGAGATACTCTTGGCATTTTAGTGCATAGAAGTTGGATGAGGGCAGAGCACAATGGCTCATGCCTGTAATTCCAGCACTTTGGGAGGCCGAGGGGGGCGGATTGCGAGGTCAGAAGTTCGAGACCAGCCTGGCCACCATAGTGAAACCCCATCTCTACTAAAAATACAAAAATTATCTGGGCATGGTGGCACGCGCCTGTAATCCCAGCTACTTAGGAGACTGAGGCAGGAGAATCGCTTGAACCCGGGAAGCGGCAGTTGTAGTGAGCCAAGATCACGTCATTGCACTCCAGCCTGGGGGACAAAGTGAGGCTCTGTCAAAAAGAAAAGAAAAAGAAGTTGGATGAGTACTTCCAGGGGAAGGACAGAGAAGGAGGACCTACTAGTGACAGGGGAATCTTTCTAAGGTCCTGACAATTCCACTCCACCTCCAAACTTCCACACTATACTCAGCCAAACACAAACTTGATCTGAGAAGACTCTTTCTCCTTAGAAGAGAGGTTAGCTACCATATCTTGTTCTCTGAGCATTCCCCTTTGGAGTCTTATCCCAAATTTCACCCATTTCAAGCCACTTATCAATGTATTCCTTTAAACCCCTAATAGTTCTCTCCCTGAGGGGAGTTCTAGTGATAAAATTTTCTCCATTCCAAAGAGGGACGTGACTTGGCAAGTCTAGACCAACATGCAGTTGGCTGCAGAGTAGCATTCCCAGTGACGTTTTACGCTCCCCCTAGAGTTGTTAGGATGTAAAACAGCTTTTCTGAGGCAAATAATACAAGGCTATTTAAGAGTGGTACCTTGGAAAATGCCCTGCTGGCCAACTGCTCAAATATGGGATTGTCCAAGGCTAGATCTTATGCTCTTTTTATTTAGGGGTCTAGGCCCCACTTCCTTTTCTAGGCCAGGATGATCGGGGGCTGGTCCAAATGGAGCCAACAGTGATGTGATAGGAATGAGCTCTTTCTGCCTTGCCATGTAGCTTCTTTTCCTTGCCATGAGTCTGGTTGTCTACAACTATAATAAATCTGGAATGGCAGATCCTTGATCTACACTTTTCTAAGACCTCAAAGGATTAGTCTTCCCCAGTAACACTGACTATCTCTTTGCAGAAATTTCGGTGTCTGAGGCTCTGTTCCTAAGAGTTTAAGAAAGACCTGGGTGAGCATTGCAACACTACTGCTCCCTAGACTGGGGAGAGGTTCAAGCCATTGGATACAATAAGAGCTTATAATTTGTCTGTAGGATGAAGTGATCAACCTCTAGAGTCTAGTTCAGGAGGAAGCAATTTCATTTCTGAACTACTGAACCATAATTCACAAGTGGAAAAGATTCCCACATAGTTCAAACCATTCTTTGTAGGAAAGCAATGTTCAGATAGCACTATATGGGAAAATAATGTGTTCCGTTTATTTATTTGTTCTTTCTGTCCTTCCATCCTCATCCCCAGCCAAACCACAATCTTTTATTATAAATTCATTTTGAGAAAAAAATAATTAAAAATATTTTCCCAACAAAATAGTTTCTCACCATTCCCTCAGCTATATTTACATATGGCTGCTGCAATGGTCTCCAGGTACAATGAGACAGAGACTTACAATAAAGAATGTCAGCTGAAGGAAATGAAGAAGTAGCTAATCAGGCATAATTGCTCCCCACTGTCCTCCCCCTTGGCAGATAATCACTTCTATTCTCTAATGTCCTCAGACCTTTTTATGCTGAGGTGACAGGATTTGGAGAGACTTACCCTACCTCTAAACTCAAGAGAAGATGCTGGAACAAAGCTCTAATTTACAAATTGAAGGAAAAATTTAAATGCAACACCATCTTTAAATTATAGTCAAGGCATTTCTCATCTTATTTTCCTTTCTTTTTTTTTCTTTTTTTCTGCTTTTTGTGAACAAATAGCCTTGCTTTATTGGCCTCAAAAAAGTTGTTTTACATTCTAAATACTGGAAAGGCCATCCTTCTGTCAGCCAGACAAAACACATTAGTGGATTGTAGTCAGTCAGAGGAACACAACTTTGACAGTCTAGACCATACATGCAATTTACTGCAGATTTTTAAAAATCTCATCTTTCATTTCTTCCAAGTTCCTCAAGAATGCTGTAGGAGATCCTGAACTAGGTTTCATTAGCATCATTATCCTATTTAGTCTCCTCAGCAACAAATAAGAGAAATAGTATCTCCATTTTACAGGAGCACAGACTGCAGAAAGATTGAGTTCCCCCAAGAGCATACAAGCTGGTAGGTGGTAGAGCTAGGCAAGGACTCTGTGACATTAAAGTCTGTGCTCTTAATCCTTAGGCTGTGCTGTTTCTAGGTAGTAAGTGAGGAAAGCAAAAGTAACCTCCTTGTTGAACTGACATTTGGCTGCTGTATCTTCAGGGTGTTACTGTGGCCTGAGGAGCCACAATGCTATGGGGCAAAGGAAGGAAGGGGACCTGGCTACCCTTCCGTGCACACAACTTCTCTTCCCACTCTATGTTTGTATCACTTGTCTTTTCTAAGAACCTCTCACTCTCTTTTTCCAGCCCCTAGAAGCAACAGGATTTGGTGGAAAACTGGCAGAATTTTTTCTTCCTAGTCTAGTCTATTTTTGATCATTGTGAGAGCTCAGACAAGTCCTAATTGTTCTCAGTTCCAAATCTCTAAAACAGAGTAATTCCTTTCTACTCATTCTGAAAGAATAAAATGATAACAGTATATATGAAAGTATTTCAGAAATGGGAAAATAATCTATATAATAGATTGGTCCAAGCTTAACTTTGAAAAGTTGAGAACCCACTAGCAAAAAATAAAGTGGCATAAACTCATTTTTTTCTCTTCTAGTACTATACCTAAGGTCCTAAAACATGTTGGTGATATGGAAGGTAGAGCAAAATGGCCAAATAGAAGCCTTCACCCATTGTTCTCCCTGCAGAAACACTAAATTAAACAACTATCCACACATAAATCACCTTTATAAGAAGCAAAAATCAGGTGAGTGATTACAGTACCTGGTTTTAACTTCATATCACTGAGAGAGGCACTGAAGAGGGTAGGGAAGACAGTCTTGAATTACCAATGACACAGAGATAGAATCTGTGTGCATGGGGGAGGGAGAGCACAGTGATTGTGGGACTTCACATTGGAACTCAGTGCTGCCCTGTCAAAACAGAAAGCAACACTGGAAGAACTCAGCCGGTGCCCACAGAGGGAGAGTTGAGGCCAGCCCTAGACAGAGGTGAATTATCCATCCCAGTGTTTGGAACCTGAGTTCCAGCTAGCCCCATCACTGTGGGGCAAAGTGCTCTGGGGTCCTAAATAAACTTAGAGGCCAGTCTAGGCCACAAAGACTGCAATTCCCAGGAAAGTCCTGGTGCAGTGCTAGGATTGGAGCCAGTGAACTTGGGATACACAGTACCTAGTGAGATACTAGCCAGGGCACCCAGAGAAGTGCTTGTGTCATGCTTCTTCCAACACTAGGCAGTACAGCTCCTAGCCCCAAAAGAGATTCTTTCCACTTGAGGAGAGGGGAGAATAAAGAAAACTCTTTCTTGCAGCTTGGATACCGGCTCAGTCACAGTAGGATAGGGTATGAGGCAAAGTCCTGAGGCCCCTATCCCAGGTGCTAGCTCCCAGATACACCCTGGGCTAGAAGGGAACCTGCTTTCTTGAAGGGAAGGACCCAGTTCTGGCAGGATTCATCACCTGCTGACTAAAGAGCCCTGAATAATCAGCAGTGGTACCCAGGCAGTATCACCATTGCCCTTTGGGTGAGACTCAGAGATGTGTTGGCTTCACGGGTGACCCAGTCTTTTCCCACCTTGGGTGGCTGTGGGGAGGGACCCCTTCTGCTTGAGAAAAAGAGAGGGAAAAGTAAAGGGACTTTGTCTTGGAGCTTACTTACCAGCTTGGCCACAGTAGGGTAGAACACCAAGTGTCATCTTGGGGTTCCCAATTCTAGGCCTTGGCTCTTGGATGTCATTTCTGGACCTGCCCTGGACCAGTCAGGAGCTCACTGCCCTGAAGGGAGAGTTCCACATCTGGCATTTACCACAGCCTGCCTGAAGAGCCCTTGGGCCTTGAATGAACATTGGTGGTAGCCAGACAGTACTCACTGTGGGCCTGGGGCAGTGGTGGCCACAAGAAGAGACTCCCCTGCTTGTGGAAAGGGAAAGAGTGAGAAGAACTTCATCTTGTGGCTTGGGTGCCAGCTTAGCTGCAGTAGAATAGAGCACCAGGTAGATTCCTAAGGTTTCTGACTCTAGGCCCTGGATTCTAGATGGCATCTCTGGACCTGTACAGGATCCAGGGGAACTTACTTACCTGAGGAGAGGATGCAAGCTTGGTTGGCTTCACAACCTCTGATCATAGAGCCCTGGGGCCTTGAGCCTTGAGCAAATGTAAGTGGTAGCCAGGCAATGATTATAGCAGGACTTGCGTGGGACCCAGTGCTTTGCAAGCTTTAGGTCAGACCCAGCATAGACCCAGTGGAGGTGGCCACAGGGGTGCTTGTGCCACCCCTCCCCCAGCTCCAGGCAACTCAGCACACAAAGAGATACTTTGAGAGAAATTAAGGAGAGAAGACCAGTCTCTGCCTGTTAATCCAGATAATTCTTCTGTATCTTATCCAAGTCCACCAAGGTGGTACCTCTGTGAGTCTGCAATAACCACAGCATTACTGGGCTTGTGATGCTCCTAAACAGATACAGCTACAGTGACCAAACACTTAGATCACAGCATGCAAGTCCCTTCAAATACCTAGAAAGCCTTCCCAAGAAGGTTGGGTACAAACAAGCCCAGATTGCAAAGACTATAATAAATACCTAATTCTCCAATGCCCAGACGCTGACAAACATCCACAAACATGAAGACCATCCAGGAAAATATGACTCACCAAATGAACTAAATAAGGCACCAGTGACCAGTCCTGGAGAGACAGAAATACATAACCTTTCAGACAGAAAATAAGTAATTTTGAGGAAACAATGAAATTCAAGATAACACAGAGAAGAAATTCAGAATCCGATCAGATAAATTTAATAAGGAGATTGAAATCATTAAAAAAAATCAAGCAGAAATTCTGAAGTTGAAAAATGCAACTGACATACTGAAGAATGCATAAAAGTCTCATAAAGCAGAAGAATTAGTGGTCTTGAAGATAGACTATTTGAAAACACACAGTCAGCAGAGAAAAAAGAAAGAATAATAATAAAGAAAGAAATACACACACAAGGTCTAGTAAATACCCTCAAAATGGCAAATCTAAGAGTTATTGGCCTTAAAGAGTAGAGGGTTTAAAAAGTAGAGGGTAGAAAGTTTATTCAAAAGGATAATGACAGAGAACTTCCCAAACTTAGAGAAAGATATCAATATTTAAGTACAAGAAGGTTATAGGACACTAAGCAGATTTAACCCAAATATGACTACCTCAAAACATTTAATAATCAAACTCCAAAAGGTCAAGGATAAATACAGGATCTTAAAAGCAGAAAGAGAAAAGAAACAAATAACATATAATGGAACTCCAATATGTCTGGCAGAAGAGTTCTCAGTAGAAACCTTGCAAGGCCAAGAGAGAGTGGCATGAAATATGTAAAGTACTGAAAGAAAAAAGAAAAAAAAAAAAAACAACTTTTATCCAAGAATAGTACATCTAGCAAAAATATCCTTCAAACATGAAGGAGAAATAAAGACTTTGCTAGACAAACAAAGGCTAAGGGAATTCATCGACCATACCTGCTCTACAAGAAATACTGAAGGGAGTTCTTTAATCTGAAAGAAAAGGAAATTAATGAGCAATAAGAAATCATCTGAAGGTACAAAACTCACTGGTAATAGAAAGTATACAGAAAAACACAGAATATTATAAAATATAATTGTGGAGTGTAAACTCCTCATATCTTGAGTAGAAAAACTGAAAGATAAACCAACAAAAATAACTACAACAGCATTTCAAGACACAGACAATACAATAAGATACAAATAAAAGCAACAAAAAGTTCAAAAGTACAAAGACAAATGTATCAGTTTTCTCTCTGTTTGTCACTTTGTTTATGCAATCAGTGCTAAGTTGTCATCAGTTTAAAATAATGGGTTATAAGGTGTTATTTGCAAGCCTAACTGTACCCTCAAATAAAAAAATGTAACAACAGATGCACAAAAAATAAAAAGCAATTAAAACATACAACCATAGAAAATCACCTTCACTGAAAGGAAGACAGAAAGAAAAGGAAAGACAAAACTGCAAAATAACCAGAAAACAAATAACAAACTGGCAGGAGTAAGTCTTCACTTATGAATAATAGCGTTGAATGTAAATGGACTAAGCTCTCCAGTCAAAAGAAATAGACTGACTGACTGGATTAAAAAACAGGACCCGGCTGGGCGCGGTGGCTCACGCCTGTAATCCCAACACTTTGGGATGCTGAGGTGGGCGGATCATGAGGTCAGGAGATCAAGACCATCCTGGCTAACATGGTGAAACCCTGTCTCTACTGAAACACAAAAAAAATTAGCTGGGCATGGTGGTGGCTGCCTATAGTCCCAGCTACTTGGGAGGCTGAGGCAGGAGAATGGCGAGAACTCGGGAGGAGGAGCTTGCAGTGAGCCGACATCGCACCACTGCACTCCAGCCTGCGCGACAGAGCGAGACTGTGTCTCAAAAAAAACAAAACAAAACAAAACAAAAAAACAGGGCCCAATGATCTGTTGCCTATAAGAGACACATTTCACCCATAATGACACATACAAGGTGAAAATAAAGGGATGTTAAAAAAAAAAAATTCGTACCAATGGAAACCAAAACAGAGCAGGAAAAGCTATAATCATATCAGACAAAATAGATTTCAAGAAAAAAAACTATAACAAGAGACAAAGAAGATCACTGTATAATGATGAAGGGGCCATGCAAGAAGATATAACATTTTAAATATATATGCACCCCACACTGAAACACCCAGATATATAGAGCAAATATGTTTAGAGTTAAAGAGAGAAATACAGTCCAATACAATAATAGCTGGAGAATTCAATGCCCCATATTCAGCACTAGACAGACCATCCAGACAGAAAAATCAGCAAAGAAACACTGGACTTAATCTGCATTATAGACCAAATGCACCTAGTAGTTATTTGCAGGACTTTTCATCCAATGGCTGCAGAATACACATTATTCCTCAGCATGGATCATTCTCAAGAATAGACCATAAGTTAGATCATAAAACAAGGCCCTAAAAATTCAAAAAAAAATTGAAATTGTATCATGTATCTTCTCTGACCACAATGGAGTAACAGGAGGAATTTGGAGAACTATACAAACATGTAGAAATTAAACAACGTGTTGTTGAATGACCAGTGGGTCAATGAAGAAATTAAGAAAAAAATTCAAAAATTTCTTCAAACAGGCTCACGCCTATAATCCCAGCACTTTGGGAGGCTGAGGCGGGTGGATCACAAGGTCAGGAGATCGAGACCATCCTGGGGAACATGGTGAAACCCCGTTTCTACTAAAAATACAAAAAATTAGCTGGGCATGGTGGCGGGTGCCTGTAGTCCCAGCTACTCGAGAGGCTGAGGCAGGAGAATGGTGTGAACCCGGGAGGCGGAGGTTGCAGTGAGCCGAGATCATGCCACTGCACTCCAGTCTGGGCAACAGAGCCAGACTTTGTCTCCAAAAAAAAAAAAAAAAAAAAAATTCTTTAAACAAATGATAATGGAAGCACAAGATACCAAAACCTTTGGGATACAGCAAAAGCATTACTAAGAGGAAAGTTTATCAGTATAAGCACCTTCATCAAAACAGAAGAAAAACTTTAAATATACAACCCAATGTTGCATCTTAACTAGAAAATCAAGAGCAAACCAACTCTAAAATTAGTAGAAGAAAATAATAAAGATCAGAGCACAAATAAATGACATTGAAACAAAGAAAATAATACAAAAGATCAATAAAAGGAAAATTGGTTTTTGAAAACATTAATAAAATCAACAAACCTTTAGTCAGACTAAGAAAAAATGGGAGAAGACCCAATAAATAAAATCAGAGATAAAAAGGAAACATTACAACCAATACCATAAAAACTCAAAGGATCATTAATGGCTACTATAAGCAATTATGTGCCAATAAATTGGAAAATCTAGAGGATATGAATACATTCCTAGACACATACAACCTACCAAGATGGAACCATAAGGAAATCCAAAACCCGAATAGACCAATAACAGTCTAACCAGGTAACAAGATAGTAGCCATAATAAAAAGTCTTCCATCAGAATGCCACTGATGGCGTCACTGTGATTTCTACCAAACATTTAAAGAAGAACTAATACCAATTCTACTCGAACTATTCCAAAAAATAGAGAAGGGAATACTTTCAAACTCGTTCTACAAGGCCAGTATTACCCTGATACCAAAATCACACAAAGACATACCAAAAAAAGAAAACTACAAGCCAATATCTGTAAAGAATATTCATGCAAAAGTTCTCAACAAAATACTATCAAACCAAATTTAACAATACATTAAAAAGATCATTCATCATAACCAAGTGAGATTTATCCTAGGGATCCAAAAATGGCTCAACATATGCAAATCAATCAATGTGGCACATCCTATCAATAGAATGAAGGACAAAAACCATATGAACATTTCAATTGATGCTAAAAAACCATTTAATAAAAATCAAAGTTCCATCATGACCAAAAAAGCCCTCAAAATGACCATATGGAGAAGGAAAATATCTCAACACACTAAAAGCCGTATAAGACAGACCCACGCTAGTATCATACTGTATGGGAAAAAACTGAAAGCTTCTACTCTAAGATTTGGAAAGTGACAAGGATGCCCACTGTTCCCAATATTATTCAGCATAGTACTGGAAGTCCTAGCTACCGCAGTCAGACAAGAGAAAGAAATGAAGGGCATCCAGCTGGGCACAGTGGCTCAAGCCTGTAATCCCAGCACTTTGGGAGGCCGAGATGGGCGGATTACGAGGTCACGAGATCGAGACCATCCTGGCTAACCCGTCTCTACTAAAAAATACAAAAAACGAGCCGGGTGAGGTGGCGGGCGCCTGTAGTCCCAGCTACTCGGGAAGCTGAGGCAGAAGAATGGTGTGAACCCGGGAGGCGGAGCTTGCAGTGAGCTGAGATCCGGCCACTGCACTCCAGCCTGGGCGACAGAGTGAGACTCTGTCTCAAAAAAAAAAAAAAAAAAAAAAAAAAAAAAAAAAAAAAAAAAAAAAGAAATAAAGGGCATCCAAATTGGAAAGGAAGAAGTCAAATTATCCTTGTTTGCAGATGATGTAATCTTATATTTAGATAAACCTAAAGACTCTATCAAAAAACTATTAGAGTCAATAAACAAATTTAGAAAAGTCACAGTATATAAAATTAACATCCAAAAACCAGTAGCATTTCTACATGCCAATAACAAACAATCTGAAAAAGAAATAAATAAAGTAATCCCATTTATAATAGCTACAAATAAAATTAAATACCAAGAAATTTATTTAACCAAAGAAGTAAAAGATCTTCAATGAACACTATAAAACATTGATGAAAGAAATTGAAGAGGACATACCAAATAAATGGAAAGATATTCCATGTTCATGGTTTGGGAGGATCAAGATTGTTAAAATGTCCATACTACTCAAAGTAATCAAAACATTGGTAGGGATTCAATGCAATCCCTGTCAAAATACCAATGATCTTCACAGAAATAGAAAAAATAATCCTAAAATTTATATATAACCATAAAAGACTCAGAATAGGCAGAGCAATCCTGAGCAAAAAGAACGAAACTGAAGGAATGATATTACTTCACTTCAAATTACACTGCAGAGCTATGGTAACCAAAACAGGATGGCACTGGCATAAAAACAGACACATAGACCGATGGAACACAAGAGAACCCAGAAATAAATCCATAAATCTAGAGTAAACTCATATTTGACAAAGGTCCCAAGAATATACATTGGAGAAAAGACAGTCTCTTCAATAAATGCTGCTGGAGAAACTGGATATCCATATGCAGAAGAATGAAACTAGACCCCTTTCTCTTGCCATATACGAAATTCAAATCAAAATGGATTAAAGATTTAAATCTAAGTCCACAAACTATGAAACTATTAAAATAAAATATTGGGGAAACTCTTTAGGACGTTGGACTAAGCAAAGATCTCTTGAGTAATACTCCACAAGGACAGGCAATAAAAGCAAAAGTGGACAAATGGGATCACATCGAGTTAAAAAGTTTCCACACAGCAGAGAAAACAATCAACAAAATGAAGAGACAACCCACAGAACGGGAGAATATATTTGCAAACTATCCATCTGACAAGAGATTAATAACCAGAATATAAAAGAAGCTCAAACAACTCAATAGGAAAAAAAACTAATAATCTTATTTAAAAATGGGCAAAAGATCTGAATAGATATTTCTCAAAAGAAGACACACAAATGGAAAACAGACATATAAAAAAGGTGCTCAACATCATTGATCATCAGAGAATTAGAAATCAAACTACAATGAGATATCATCTCACCTCAGTTAAAGATGGATTTTATCCAAAAGACAAGCAATAACAAATGCTGGTGAGGAAGTGGAGAAAAGAGAACCCTTGAACACTACTGATGGGAATGTAAATTAGTACGGTCACTATGGAGAAAAATATGGAGATTCCTCAGAAAAACGAAAAATAGAACTACCATATGATGTAGCAACACCACTGCTAGGTAAATGCCCAAAACAGAGGAAATCAGTATATCAGACATATCTACACTCACATGTTTATTGCAGCATTATCCACAATTGCAAAATTTAGAAGCAACCTAAGTGTCCATCGATGCACAAATGGATAAAGAAAATGTGGTACACATACACAATGGAATACTATTCGGCCATATAAAAGAATAAGATCCTGTCATTTGTAGCAACATGGATAGAAGTGGAGTACATTATGTTAAGTGAAATAAGTCAGGCACAGAAAGACAAATTTTGTATTTTCTCACTTATTCTTAGGAGCTAAAAATTAAAGCAACTTAACTCACGGAGATTGAGAGTAGTATGATGGTTCCCAAAGGCTAGGAAGGGTGGTGGTGGATGGGTGGGGGAGTGGGGATGGTTATGGGTACAAAAATACAGTTAGATAGAATAAATAAGATCTAGTATTTGATAGTACAACAGGGTGACTACAGTGAACAATAATTTATTGTAAATTTTAAAATAATAAAAAGAATATAATTGGATTGTTTATAACACACACAAAAATAAATGTTTCAGGTGATGGATACCCCATTAACCCTGATGTAATAATTATACATTGTACACCTGAATCAAAAATCTCATGTACCTCATAAATATATACACTTGATATATACCCACAAAAAAAGTTTCAAAAAGTATTGGTGTTTAAAATGTTGACTTAATCAGATAGGTTTGTCTTAGAAACCAAGATTGCCATCAAACCGGTTTTTCACATTGTGGTTTACTGTATGGTTCTGTATTGTAGCCAGATTAAACAATGATGAGGTCAAATGGAAACATACAGGCTTTCAACAGTGGCTCCAAGGGCTAGCATCTAGAAGAAACAGACTGATTCTACAGAGTTCTGAAAGGAGCCGGTGACTTAGCAGTTCTGTCTTCAGTTTCTCTGTGGTGAGCTGAGCACAAAAAGAGAACAAAGCCTGAGGTTGTTTCCTTTAATCTGTATCTCTCATCAAAATAAAAAGAACAAACTGAAGAGACTGAAAACATAGTATATGGTCACTCCAAGATTGAGTAAGCAGTTTTAAACTATGAGCAGCCCACTGAGAGGGCCCAATTTACTCCAAAAAGTTTTGGGAATGAAATGCGTTCTTTACCCTTGTTTTTAAACAAACCAGCAGCCTCTTAGTCGTAAAAACATTCCCTCCAGGTAATAACTATCATTTTCTTTAATATTATTGTTACAGGATCTTTGGGGTGTTGCTTTTCTGGCCAGAAACCTGTGGCTGGTGGCACCTTTGCCCAAGTTTTGCTCAGGCCTACTGGGCTCATTCTGCCTGCTCAGCCTGGCAGGCTGCGCTCAGTTCACGCTACTGGCCTGAATCCCAAGCCTCCAAGGTAGACTGGAGTCAGGCATGGAACTGCAAGGAACATGGGGTCTGGCCACTGCGCAGTAAGGCACGCCAGCTGCTGCCACGTGGTGGGCAGCTCCCCGTGCCAGCATTGGTGCCAGCTTTCTGCAAGGCTGCAACTGGACCAGGTGCATTGCAAACAGCTTCCCCAGGTGGCACCAGGGAATGTGGTGGTGCCCGGAAGCTTGGAGATGCCAAGACCCACAGGGACCCAAAGAGGGAATCACAGCCCTGGCTGAGGGAGCTCCCAGGTCTGGGATTCCCAAAGGGCCGCAGCTCTTCTATCCTTCTCTTTGCTCAAAACATGGCAAGCGAGGGGCATGTTTCAGCTCCGTTTGTGTGATAGCAGCTCTTTTAGCCTCACCATTCCACAGGTCCCAAGTTCTTGTTCTGCTACCAGGAAGCATGAGGCATGCAGACACTTGAAGGGTGAGCAAGACAAAGAGGAGTTTTATTGAGTAATAAAACAGTTTAGAGGAGACCTCAGTGGGCAGCTCCTCTTCGTAGCCAGGGTGCCCTGACGAGTGTTCAACTCCTAGCAGAGAGGGCAGCTCCTCTCTGCAGGCAGGTCGTCCTGACAGGTTTTCAGTTCTCAGCAGAGAGGGAGCCTCCTCTCTGCAGCTGGCAGTCCCGTTGTCTCTAGCTCTCAGCTGAGAGGAGGCTCCAGAGTGGGCGGCTCCTTTCTGCAGGCAGCTTGTCCCATCGTCTGCTGCTCTCAGCAGAGACGGTAGTTTCTCTCTGCAGCTAGTCGTCCCGTCATCTCTCACTCCTCTGCTCTCCTCTGGCTAAACCCGGGGCTTTTATGGGCCTTAAAGGGGAGGAAGTGCACACCAATTGGTTTATGGGTGGCTATGAGTGGGCCTAGAAAAGGGACCACAGGTCCCCACTCTGGTCCGCAGGACTGAAAGCCCTGCCCCCAGCCTTCAGGTCCTCCCTGGCCGGAAGGTGGGACCTAATAGGGACCCACCCCTTTTTTCCCAGGAGCCCGTATGCCTCCTGCCACCGTCCATGGCGCCCAGACTGCTCCCTCCAAGGGGCAACTGCAGGCCAGCGCCGAGCCACCCTCAGGTCCCCACTCAGTCCCCCAACCCCACCCACACTTGTGGGTGGTCAAGGTCTGGAGGAGGCCAAAGTGGCAGGATCCCAGCGTGAACACACTAGGCCAGGCTGTGATAGTATTGGGCTCGGCCTCAACCCAGCTCTGAGATCAAAGCTGGTGCTGGGAGCTGGGGAGAGGCCAGGCAGCCAGAGCAGGCACCTTTGAGCCTGCAAGGGCAAGTGGGGGACCTTCTCAGGCCCCCAGGAGTGCAGAGAGACCCAGGTCCATAGCCCCAACTTGGGCCTTGAGTAGCTGCAGCTGCACCTGGTCGTCCCAATGTGGAGTGGACCCTGGGGATGCAGCCCAGGCAGCCCCAGACAGAGTCTCTTCCTGAGGCGCAGAAACCCGGAGCCTTCGGTGGGGTGGGCACGGCAACTGCACCGCTGGTCAGTCCCGAAGCGGGTGCCGCTCTCACTTTCCACCCTAGGCCCTCGAAATGCGGCTCCAATTCCACCTTCTCCCCAAGCCCTCCCTGCAGCACCAGTGGGCGAGAGTGGGAATGCAGGGCCACGGTTGGGAGCCATGAAGGCTCTGGGCTTGGGACTGGGTTCGCCTGGCCATACGAGGATGGGGGCGGCGCAGTCGGCTGCCTTAAGGACTTGGGGCACAGGGGATGCACTGCTGCTACTGCTGCTCCCTCAGCCTCTCCTGCTGCCACCGCCCACACCTCCCCCACTGTGGATGGCCTGCTGCTGCTATTATTAGCAAGTACTTTCAAATGCCCTAACTTATTTTATGTGACGAAGGATTATTCCCTTTTTATAGATGAAGAAACTAAATTTCATGGAGACTAAGTCACATGGCCAGTAACTGACAGAGTTAAACCTGAACCCAAACCAACTTTTTCAAAACATCATCAATGTTTTCCTGTGCTCCAGTTTTCAAACTTCATCGGCGAAATGTTGGGGTCATTTAAACCTGCTGCTTTGCATTCAGGGAAACAACTAACAACCACAAGGAAACATGGTACATTTACAGAAATCATTTATTCTTGATTTTGTGAAATAACCCAAATTGAAACTTGACTTCCTCCAACTCTTGAACCTATTATAACATACTTCCAGAAATATGCTTACTATTATGATTTTTAAAATATTCTATATGATTATAACATGTTTTTCTTTTTATTATTTTTCCATAAGTTATTGAGGTACAAGTGGTATTTGGTTACATGAGTAAATTCCTTAGTGGTGATTTGTGAGATTTTGGCGCACCCATCACCCGAGCAGTATACACTGCACCATATTTGCAGTCTTTTATCCCTTGCTCCCTCCCACTCTTCCCCCCATGTCCCCAAAGTCCATTGTATCATTCTTATGCCTTTGCATCCTCATAGCTTAGCTCCCACGTATCAATGAGAATATACCATGTTTGTTTTTCCATTCCTGAGTTACTTCACTTAGAATAATAGTTTCCAGTCTCATCCAGGTCACTGCAAATGCTGTTAATTCATTCCTTTTTATGGCTGAGTAGTATTCCATTATATAAATATGCCATAGTTTCTTTATCCACTCGTTGATTGATGGGCATTTGGGTTTGTTCCACGATTTTGCAATTGTGAATTGTGCTGCTATAAACATGCATGTGCAAGTACCTTTTGCGAATAATGACTTTTTTCTGTATAGGTAGATATCCAGTAATAGGATTGCTGGATCAAATGGTAGTTTTACTTTTAGTTCTTTAAGAAATCTCCACACTGTTTTCCATAGCGGCTGTACTAGTTTACATTCCCACCAGCAGTGTAGTAGTGTTCTCTGATCACTGCATCCACGCCAACATCTACTGTTTTTTGATTTTTTGATTATGGCTATTCTTGCAGGTTGAGGTGGTATTGTGTTGTGATATTGATTTGCATTTCCCTTATTAGTGATGTTGAGCATTTTTTCATATGATTGTTGGCCATTTGTATATCTTCTTTTGAGGATTGTCTATTCATGTCCTTAGCCCACTTTTTGATGTGATTGTTTTTTTCTTACTGATTTTTTGAGTTCATTGTAGATTCTGGATATTAGTCCTTTGTCAGATGTATAGATTGTGAAGATTTTCTCCCGCTCTGTGGGTTGTATGTTTACTGCTAAATGTTCCTTTTGCTCTGCAAAAGCTCCTTAGTTTAATTAGGTCCCAACTATTTATCTTTTTTATTTATTGCATTTGTTTTTGGGTTCTTGGTCACGAAATCATTGCCTAAGCCAATGTCTAGAGGATTTCTCCCAATGTTATGTTCTAGAATTTTTATAGTTTCAGGTCCTTAATCCATCTTGAATTTGTTTTTGTATAAGGTGAGAGATGAGGATCCAGTTTCATTCTCGTACATGTGGCTTGGCAATTATCCCAGCACCATTTGTTGAATAGGGTGTCCTTTCCCCACTTTATGCTTTTATTTGCTTTGTTGAAGATTAGTTGGCTGTAAGTATTTGGGTTTGTTTCTGGGGTCTCTATTCTGTTCTATTGGTCTTTGTGCCTATTTTTGTACTAGTACCATGCCATTTTGGTGACTATGGCCTTATAGTATAGTTTGAAATCAGGCAGTGTGATGCCTCCAGATTTGTTATTTTTGCTTAGTCTTGCTTTTGGCTATGCAGGCTCTTTTTTGATTCTATATGAAGTTTAGAATTGTTTCTTCTAATTCTGTGAAGAATGATGGTAGTATTTTGATGGGGATTGCATTGAATTTGTAGATTGCTTTTGGCAGTATGGTCATTTTCACAATATTGATTCTACCCATCCATGAGTATGGGATGTGTTTCCATTTGTTTGTGTCGGCTATGAATTCTTTCAGTAGTGTTTTATAGTTTTCCTTGTAGAGGTCTTTTGATTCCTTGGGTATATTCCTAAGTTTTTTCTTTTTTTTTTTTTCTTTTTTTTTGCAGCTATTGTAAAAGGGGTCGACTTCTTGATTTGATTCTCTGCTTGGTTGCTGTTGGTGTAATAGAACAGCTACTGACTTGTGTACATTAATCTTGTATCTGGAAACTTTGCTGAATTCTTTTATATTGGTTTATAGTACTAAAATCATAATTTGACAAGTAGCAATTGAGCATGAACTATATTTTGGTCCTACGTAATCATTCTGCGATTACATAAAAGTAGGCCAAAGTCCTTGTTTCAAGTAGTCTGCAGGCTTATGGGAAATAATACAAAAAATACAAGTCAGTGCTATGTATACATAATATAAATGAGAATTTGCCCGAGGCAAAAGAATTATTTAACTTTCTTTTCTTTTTTTTTTTTTTTTTTGAGACGTAGTCTTGCTCTGTCACACAGGCTGGAAGGCTGGAGAGAAATGGCATAATCTCAGCTCATCGCAACCTCCATCTCCCAGGTTCAAGTTAATTCTCCTGCCTCAGTCTCTAGAGTAGCTGGGACTATAGGCACATGCCACCATGCCCAGCTAATTTTTGTAGTTTTAGTAGACACGGGGTTTCACCATGTTGGCCAGGATAGTCTTGATCTCTTGACCTTGTGATCCGCCTACCTCTAAGCCATAACATCCTTGCTTTGAATATTTTGTCAACAAAATGAGTTCATTAAATAAAACTCTTCTATTAATTAAAAAGGCCAGTGGTCTGCTCAAGTAACTGCTTTATCATTCTCTACACAGGATAAACAGACATTCAATATGTTGGTTAAAATATAGACTTATCACCAAAAAAATAAATAAAAGAAGAACTAGCATCTAGTCTTCTTTAGTTGTTTAAAGACACATTCTATGGACAAAGCATGTACTTTCTGCATGAGAATCCAGATGTTGATGACAATCTAGTCCCTTGGAGTTTTCCATTGTCTTCCCAAAGGCAAAGTTCTGTCAACGCCTCTCAGCTGCACCCTAGGCACAAGTCTAGCTTATGCCCACCCACCCTGCCCTTAAAACAGTCTCCTTAAAACAGGCCTTTCTGCCCATATTTTTGTTCATCCAGAAAGGGAAGCTATGGTGAGGTAAGAGTCTTGAGTAAAATATACAACAGAATACTTTATAAATATAGTAAATTCAATTTTATTCTTCCTATTGTTTAAGATTCGGGATAGTCTGAGAACTTTTCCTGCTTCTCTAATATTTTTGATCCAAGCTGTTTTATCCTGGAGGTTTCTCTTACTCTCAGGGGAGAAACAGTAGGACTTTGGTTTTGACTGCATAGCCTAAAAGCATGGCCTGGAGCAAGTCTCTAGGACAGGGCAAGAGAAAATCAACAGGATGGGGAAAGGATTGAGAAGAGTCTGTTGCTGGGTAGAAATGCTGAACTCTAATCAGAGTGCCAACAAGGATACAATGAAAGCTGGAATGAAGGCAGAGCCCACTCTTAAAGGCTCTTATGCCTTTGCTCAACCCATAGGGGTCAATGCTACCTGATCACAAGGCTTGAAAAGGGAGGACTTTGTGATAATAAATGTCTCTTCCCTAATATTTTTACCCGTGGAAACACTCTCCTGCTCCAAAAGTCTGGTTTGACCCTGAGGAAGGGGAAGGAATTCCCTACCACATGGCTAAGATTGAATTTCTTAGCATCCTTGGGGGATAAATCTCAGAACCAGATTTAACTTGATTTTGAACAAATGAGGAATGTAACATTTCTACATCCCTAAACAGATGCAGTGCCAAAAAGGTCTTCTCCATATAACATTATAGTCAAATTTTTGAACGTCAAAGACAGAGAGAATTCTAAAAACAGCAAGAGAAGAAGAGCATCTAGTCACTTATAAAAGAACCCCCATCAGATTAACAGTGGGTTTCTGAGCAGAAACTTTACAAGACTGGAGAGAATGAGATAATATATTCAAAGTTCTGAAAGAAAAAGAGCCACAGATTCCATACCCAGCAAAGTTATTTTTCATAAATAAAGGAGAAATAAAGTCTTTCCTAAGCAAGCAAAAACTGAGAGAATTCATCACAATTAGACTGACTCTACAAGAAATGCTCATGGGGTCCTACACTTAGAAGTGAAACAGCAATATCTACCATCATGAAAATTCACAAAAACATAAAAACAACTGGTAGAGCGAACATACAAACAAGGAAGAGGAAAAGCTCAAATGTTACCAATACAGAAAACCACAAAATGACACTGATAAACAAGAAGAGAGAGACAGAAAAAATAAACCATAAATCAATTAATAGAATGAAATAGCACTAATGTATCAATAATAACCTTGAATGTTAACAGATTAAATTTCCACTTAAAAGAAATACATTGGCTAACTGGATTTTTTTTTTTTTTTTTTTTTTCCAGCTGGAGTCTCGCTCTGTGGCCCAGGCTGGAGTGCAGTGGCATAATCTTGGCTCACTTCAACCTCTACCTCCCAGGTTCAAGTGATTATCTTGCCTCAGCCTCCTGAGTAGCTGGGACTACAGGTATGCACCACCACGCCTGGCTAATTTTTGTATTTTTAGTAGAGACAAGGTTTCACTATGTTGGCCAGGCTGGTCTTGAATTCCTGACCTTGTGATCCACCCACCTTGGCCTTCCAAAGTGCTGGGATTATAGGCGTAAGCCACTGCGCCCAGCCCTGGATTTTTTTAATGATCCAACTATAAGCTACCTACAAGAAACTCATCTCACATATAAAGACACATGTAGACTAAAAGTAAACAACTTAAAAAGATATTCTATTGAAACAAACCACAAGCAAGCAGAAATAGCTATAATTATATCAAATAAAATAGACTTTAAGTCAAAAATAGTAAAAAGAGACAAAGAAGGTCATGATGTAATAATAAATATATCAATTCAGCAAGAGATTATGACAATTCTAAACATAAATGCACCATGCACTGAGGATCCAGATATATATAGCAAATATTACTAGATTTAAAGGGAGAGAGAGACTGTAATACAATAATAGTTGGGGACTTTGATACTCCATTCTCAGCATTAAACAGATTATCTAGAAAGAAACTTAACAAAGAAATATTGGATTTAAACTGAATATTAGATCAAATTAACCTAACAGACATTGACAGAACATTTCATTCAGCAATTACAGAATACATATTCTTCTCAGTACATGAAAGATTCTCCAAGATAGAGCACATGTTAGGACACAAAATAAGTCTCAGCAAATTTTTAAAAATCAAAATTATATCAAGTACCTTCTCAGACCACAATGGAATAAAACTAGAAATCCATAAAAAGAGAAACATTGAAACTATACAAATATATGAAAATTAAACAGCAGACTCCTGAAAGACCACTGGGTCAAGGAAGAAGTTAATGAAGAAATCAAAAGTCTCTTGAATCAAATGAAAATCACAACACAACACGTCAGAACCTATGAGATACAACAAAAGCAGTGACAAGAGGAAAGTTTATAAAAGCGATAAGCACCTACATAAAAAAAGTAGAAATATTTTAAATAAACAATCTAACAATGCACCTCAAGGAACTAGAAAAGCAAGAAGAAACCAAACTCAAAATTCATAGAAGGAAAGAAATAACAAAGATCAGAGCAGAACTGAACAAAGTAGAGACAAAGAATCAACAAAACAAAAGTTTGTTTATTTAAAAAGATAAACAAAATTGATAAAACATTTGTTAGACCAATCAAGAATAAAAGAAAGAATGCCCAAATAAACATAATCAAAAATGAAAAAGGAGACATTACAACCGATATCACAGAAATACAAAAGAGCATCAGAGATTATTATGAATGACTACACACTAAAAAACTGGAAAGCCTGGGGGAAATGAATAAATTCCTGGACACATACAACCTACCATGATTGCGTCAGGAATAAATAGAAACTTGAACAGACCAACAAGTAATAATATCAAGGTAATAATAAAAAGTCTCTCAAAAACAAAACAGCCAGGAATTGATAGCTTCACAGCTGAATTCTACCAAATATTTAAATAATATTTAAAGAAAAACCAATTTTCTTCAAACTCTTCCAAAATTAAATAGGAGGAAATTCTCCCTGATTCATTATATAAGCCCAGCATTACCCTGACACCATAAGCAGACAAGGACACAACAAAAACAAAAAACCTGCAGGCCAATATCACTGATGAATGTACTTGCAAAAATCCTCCACAAAATATTATCAAACTGTGTGCAAAACCCCATCAAAAAATAATACACCATAATCAAGCGGACTTATTCCAGGGATGCAAAGATGGTTCAGCTACACAAATCAGTCAATGTGATACATCATATCAATAGGCTGAAGGACAAAAACCATATGATCATCTCAATGGACAAAGAAAAAGCATTTGATAAAATTCAACATCCTGGAAAGTGACACCAGCAAGTTGGCTGACTAAAGAATCCTAGAATTCCTCCCCCAACAAGAAAGGAACAAGTCAATGAATAAACAGCTAAGATTTGACTAGAGTGTCAAAGACATGGCGTTAAAGTGTTAGTGTGCAGGAGGTGAGTGGAGATGTACCTGTGGTGACTGGAAGTCCAGGAGAGAAGCATGGAGGCACCGGCCTCTGCAGCTCCATCTTCCCCACCCAGATCAGATTGGCCTGGACTCAGAAGGGACTTCCCATTGTAGGTAAAAGGCAAGTAAGCAAAAGATTCTTACCAGCCCCCATTGCCACTGCAGATACCTACAGTTTTTCCAACAGGCAAAGCCCACAGTCCTCACAATTTCTGAGCCCAATTTGAAGAGCTACTAGGAATTCATACAGCTGCATTGCCCTAGATTAGGAACACAAGGTGTGACTTCCCACCCTGATTAATCCCCTGTGAGCCAAGATGCTGCAGATATCTCTTTGATGTATTGATTTCCTTTCTTTTGGATATGTACTCAGACGTGGAATTGCTGGATAATGTGGTGATTTTATTTTTAGTGTTTCTGAGGAACCTCCGTACTGTTCTTCATAGTGGATCTTCTAATTTACATTCCCACCCACAGTGTACAAGGGTTCCTCTTTATCCATTTCCTCACCAGCATTTATTAGATAATAATCCTTTTGATGAAGGCCATTTTAACTCATGTGAGATGATATCTATTATGGTTTTGATTTGCATTTCTCTGAAGGTTAGTAGTGTTGAGCACCTTTTCATATACCTGTTGGCCATTTGTTTGTCTTCTTTTGAGAAGTATCTAGTCAGATCTTTTGGTTATAAGTCCCTTGTCAGAAGGATAGTTAGCAAATATTTTCTTCCATTCCGTGGATTATCTCTTCACGTTGTTGATTGTTTCTTTTGTTGTGCAGAAGCTTTTCAGTTTGATGTTACACATTTGTCAGTTTCAGGTTTTGTTTCCTGTGTTTTTAAGGTAATACCCCAAAAATCTGCCAAGACCAATGTCTTGGATCATACCTTCAATGTTTTCTTCTAGTCTTTTCATAGATTCGGTTCTTAGACACAAGTCTTTAATTCACTGTGATTTGTCTTTTTTTGTGTATAGTGAGAGATAGGGTTCTATTTTTATTCTTCTGCATATAGTTACCCAGTTTTACCAGCATCATTTATTAAAAATACTGTCCTTTCCCTATTATACGTTTTTAGCATCTTCTTTGAAAATGAGTTGGCTGTAAATATCTGAATTTATATCTGAATTCTCTATTCTGTTCTATTGGTATGTGTCTGTTTTTATGCCAGTCTCATGCTCATTTGGCTACTATAGAGTTATGTTAAAATTTGAAGTCAGGTAGTGTGATGCTTCCAGCTTTGTTCTTTTGGCTCAAAATTGCTTTACCTATGAAGGGTCTTTTGTGGTTCCATATAAATTTTAGGATTTTTTATCTATTTCTGTGAAAAATATCATTGGCATTTTGGTACGAATTTCAATGAATCTGTAAATTGCTTTGGGTATTATCATTTTCACAATATTAAGTCTTCTAATCCATGAATATGGAATAACTTCCCATTTTTTGTGTGTGCTCTTCAATTTCTTTCATCACTGTTTTATTGTTTTTTTATAGATCATTAACTTCATTGATTAAATTGATTCTTGCATACTTTATGTTCTTTCTTTTTCTTCTTTCCAACTTTTATTTTAGGGTCAAAGGGTACATGTGCAGATTTGTTACATGGGTAAATTACCTGTTGTGGGTGTTTGATGTACAAATAATTTTGTCACCCAGATAATCAGCATAATATTCAATAGGTAGTTTTTCATTTCTCACCCTCCTCCCACCCTCCACCCTCAAGTAGGCCCCGGTGTCTATTGTTCCCTTCTTTGTGTCTATGTGTACTCAATGTTTAGCTCACATTTGTAAGTGAGAACCTGCAGTATTTGGTTTTCTATTCCCGTGTTAATTTGCTTAGGATAATGGCCTCCAGTTCTATCCATTTGGCTGCAAAGGACATGATCCCATTATTTTTATAGCTGTGTAGTACTCCATAATATATATGTACCACATTTTCTTTATTCATCCCACTGTTGATGGGCATCTAGGTTAATTCCAGGTCTTTGTTATTAGGAATAGTGCTGTGATGAACATACGCATGCATGTGTCTTTATGATAGAACAATTTATATTCCTTTAGGTGTATACCCAGTTATGGGATTGCTGAGTCAAATGGTAGTTCTATTTTAAGTTCTTTGAGAAATCTTCAGACTGCTTTCCACAATGGCTGAACGAATTTATGTTCCAACCAGCAGTTTATACATGTTCCCTTTCCTCCACAACCTCACAAGAATCTACTATTTTCCACTTTTTAATAATAGCCATTCTGACTGGTGTGAGATAGTATCTCACTGTGGTTGTGATTTGCATTTCCCTAATGATTAGTGATATTGAGCATTTATTCCTGTCCTTGTTGCCCACCTGTATGTTTTCTTTTGAGAAGTGTCTGTTCATGTCCTTTGCCCACTTTTTTAATGGGGCTGTTCGGTTTTTGGTTATTGATTTGTTTGCAAACATTTTCCCCATTGTGTAGGTTGTGTGTTTACTCTGTTGATAGTTTCTTTTGATGTACAGATGCTTTTTAGTTTAATTAAGTCCCACTTATCAATTTTTGTTTTTGTTGTAATTGCTTTTGGAGTCCTTGTCATGAAGTCTTTGGCAGGGCTGATGTTCAGAATAGTATTTCCTAGGTTTCCTTCTTGGATTTTTATCATTTTGGGTTTGACATTTAAGTCTTTAATCTCTCTTGAGTTAATTTTTGTATATGGTGAAAAGTTGGGGTCCAGTTTCAATCCTCTGCATATGGCTAGCCAGTTATAACAGCACCATTTATTGAACAGGGAGTCCTTTCCCCACTGCTTGTTATTGTTGGCTTTATTGAAGATCAGATGGTTGTAGGTGTGCAACTTTATTTCCTGGTTCTCTGACCTGTCTCACTGGTCTATGTGTCTGTTTTTGGACCAGTACCATGCTGTTTTAGTAACTGTAACCTTATAGTATAGTTTGAAATTGGGTAATGTGATGCTCCCAGCTTCTTTCTTTTTCTTTAAGATTGCTTTGGCTATTCAGATTCTTTTTTAGTTCCAAACGGATTTAAGAATATTTTTTCAATTTTGTGAAAAATCTCATTGATAGTTTGATAGAAATAGCATTGAATCTGTAAATGTCTTTGGGCAGTACGGCCATTTTAACCATATTGATTCTTCCTATCCATAAGCATGGAATGTTTTTCCATTTGTTGTGTCATCTCTGATTTCTCTGAACAGCGTTTTGTAATTCTCATTGTACAGATATTTCACCTCCCTGGTTAGCTGTATTTGTAGGTATTTTATTCTTTTGGCTATTTTGAAGCCAAAAAACATTAGTAGCATTTCTGTACACCAATAATGTCCAAACTGAGAGCCAATAACTTGATTTGGCTTTATCAGATCTAGGAACCTGTATTAGTCAGGGTTCTCTAGAGGGACAGAACTAATAGGATAGATGCATATATAAATAAAGGGGAGTTTATTAAAGTGTGTTGACTCATGCAATCACAAGGTGAAGTCCCACAATAGGCCATCTCTTAGCTGAGGAGCAAGGAAGCCAGTCCAAGTCCCAAAACTTCAAAAGTAGGGAAGCTGACAGTGCAACCTTCAGTCAGTGGTCAAAGGTCCAAGAGTCCAAGAGCTGAAGAACTTGGAGTGTGATGTTCGAGGTCAGGAAGCATCCAACATGAGAGAAAGATGTAGACTGGAAGACTAAGCCAGTCTAGTTTTTCCACGTTCCTCTGCCTGCTTTTATCGTAGCCATACTGGCAGCTAATTAGATGATCCCCACCCAGTTTGAGAGTGTGTCTGCCTCTCCCAGTCCACTGACTCAAATGTTAATCTCTTTTGGTAACACTCTCACAGACACACCCAGGAACAATACTTTGCATCCTTCAATCCAATCAAATTGACATTTAATATTAACCATCACAGAGCCTTTGGGCAGAGACTGTGGGGTTTTCTAGATATAGAATCATATTGTCTATGAAAAGAAGGTTTGACTTCCTCCCTTCCTATTTGGATGTCTGTTATTTCTTTCTCTTGACTGATTGTTCTGGTTAGGACTTCTGGTATTTTACGTTCTTTGTAAATTGTAGCTATTACAAATGGGATTGCTTACTTGATTTCTGTTTCATATTGTTCACTGTTGGTACATATAAATGCTACTGACTTTTGTGTGTTAATTTTGTATACTGCAACTTTACCGAATTTATTAGTTATAACCGTTTTTTGTGAAGTCTTTATGTCTTTCAAGTATAAGATCATGCTGTCTGTGAATAAGGCTAATTTGACTTTTTCCTTTATAGTTTGGATGCCCCTTTATTACTTTCTCTTGCCTAATTTGTCTGGCCAGGACTTCCAGTATTATGTTGAATAAAACTGGCAAAAGTAGGCATTCTAGTATTATTTTAAATCTTATAGGAAAGGCCTTAAATGTTTCCCCACTCAGTACAACAACAGACTCTTTAAGGAGAAGGGATTAAGAGATACAGGTTTGCTGGGAACACAACGGGAAGAGAAGCAAAGAGGTGCAGATATCAGAGGAAAGTCATATGAATATCCCAGCTGGGGGCTGGCAGTGGATATGTCCAAACTTAGAAGTGAATCAGGGGAGTTTTAAAGGCTTGAACCCACTTCAACAGGGCATGTTGGAGCCACAGTCCATCCCTAAACACAGCACTCCAGATCAGCAACTACAGACGAGGTGACTGCGACCTCACTAGGTTGCATAAGTGGGATATATTTATGCTTTTCAAGATGCTGAAGGAACCAGCAACTAGAAGAGGGAAAAAGGAAAGCTCTGTAAAGAGAAAATCCTGCCCCCTTCCTGAAGGAAAAAGACTGGGACTCAATAGTTGGATCTTGCCAATGCTGGAGTGATGGGGGAAATCTTCAAATTAAATTTTTGAGTTAATTTTAAAAAATGAACAGAAGTGAATCCTTTAAAACAAAACAAGCCTTGGCAGAGTCATTCATGCCTACAATCCCAGCACTTTGGGAGGCCAAGGATTCAGGATTGCTTGAGCCTAGGAGTTTGAGACCAACCTGGGCAACATAGTGAGACCTAGTCTCTACAAAAAAATAAAACAAATTACCCTTCTCCTGTCTGCAACAATCTCTCTAGCTGGCAAAAACACAGGGAATCCATCACCTTCACCCCCCAGAAACCACAAACAGCCCTGACCTTCCTCTGACCCCACTCCTAACCTGGCAGTCTCTGAGACAGTAAGTCACCCAATTCACTTTCCCCCCTGTTTAAGGAGAATAAGAAAGACTGACAAGCCCCTGTTTAAGCAGACATTTAAAAAAGTATCTATTTTCCTGTTTTTTAGACAGCACCATGCCTTATGAAGATTGTTTTGGCACCTCCAGTTCTTTGGGCTTCTGGGAGCAAAGCATCTCTCTCTCCCTGGAAACTGCACCTTCTAAAACAGGCTGCTTTTCCCCTCTCTGCAGGCAGGCATCAAGCACCCACAGAAGACAGCTGACTCTGAGTGGTCTCTCTCTAGTTAGCCTTTCGGGAAATAGTTGGTCTTAAACATAGATGCTTTCTTGAATTTAAAATTTGAACTGTATAATAACTTTTGTTCATAGCTTTGAGCCACTGAAATTCCAACACGAAAAATTCCAGACAACATTCTATTATTTACACATACATAATAAGTTCGAACGGCATTTCTAAAACTGTTCTAATTGTGATAACATAATCTCCATTTAAGCAACAGAGTGTCCTACCTGAGAATTCCAAGAAGAGAATTCAGGTGAACCTGAGGAAGGACCATGGGACTTCCACCTGCCCGTTATGCAGAGGCAGCACTTACCAATGGGTCCCCTGAGGTTAGAGGATTTCCAAGCTGTGTTAGAGGATTACTGTTCTATTTATGCTTCCTGTCTCACCATTTCAACATATGGTCAGCATTGGTTTTCCAGGGACCATTTATACTTTACAAACTACATCCAAGAATAAGAGACAGAAAGAAGTTGTAATGAAATGCAAAATACTATGATTCTCAAATTGTTTGAATTGAACCTTCAAGAAAACATGCAAAAAAGGAATATTGGCTAACTTTCATTCCTAAAGCAATCAAGTGATAACATTTTTAAAGCATCATAATTTGAATACCTAGAGATTTAAAAAAAAAAATACTCAGCTTTACCTATTTTGCTTCTTTCTGCTAATAAAATAAAAATGATTTATTTAATGTTTATTCTTCTTTTACAAAGTTTGAATAACTGTAGGAATCACATTTTGATAATTTCTTTTGATTACTACTTTGTTCTGAGACTATTTATTTATTTATTTATTTTATTTTGAGATGAAGTCTTGTTCTGTTGCCCAGGCTGGAGTGCAGTGGTACGATCTCAGCCCACTGCAATCTCCGCCTCCTGGGTTCAAACGATTCTCCTGCCTCAGCCTCCCAAGTAGCTGGGACTATAGGCGCATGCCACCCTACCCGGCTAATTTTTATATTTTTAGTAGAGACAAGGTTTCACCTTGTTTGCCAGACTGGGCTCGAACTCCTGACCTCAGGTGAACCGCCCACCTCGACCTCCCAAAGTGCTGGGATTACAAACGTGAGCCAACACACCCAGCCTGAGACTATTTATTTTAACCATCTACTTAAATAAAAATATGCAGGACAGGTCATTAGATCTAATCATTGTTCCATTAACTCATTTTTTTTTTTTTTTTTTTTTTTTGAGACGGAGTCTCGCTCTGTGGCCCAGGCTGGAGTGCAGTGGCCGGATCTCGGCTCACTGCAAGCTCCGCCTCCCGGGTTTACGCCATTCTCCTGCCTCAGCCTCCCGAGTAGCTGGGACTACAGACGCTCGCCACCTCGCCCGGCTAGTTTTTTTGTATTGTTTTACTAGAGACGGGGTTTCACCGGGTTAGCCAGGATGGTCTTGATCTCCTGACCTCGTGATCCGCCCATTAACTCATTTTAAAGCAGCTTCATCTGCGCTTGGAGTAAACGGACTTATGTTAAGTAAGAGACTCCCTCTAGTGGATAAAGATGGGAGGAGCAGACTGAGGTGTTTTTTGGTTTTTGGTTTGGATTCCCCAAAAGCTAGACTTTGTCAAGTTCAATTTATCAAGGCTCCAGCAAGCAGTGTATGAACTTATTTGTAGTTTAATTTCATCTGCATTGTTGTATTTTATTTCCATCATGGTTCTCTTCATCCTTGAAGTCATTCAGCCAATAAATGTTGGATGCCTGCGATGTGTCAGGCCCGGCTCTGTGCACTGGAGATACAGCAGTGAGTGAACAAAACAATTTGAAATCCTGTCTTTGGGAAACTTAAAACAATATCAGATTATTATCATCATGTGCTTTCTACATGCCAGACCACGTACTTAGTGGTTTGCAATTATTATGAAATTGAGTCTTCCCAACAACCATGTTTGAAGACTGAGAAGCTAAGAAACTTGCCCGAGATTACACAGAAACTGAGGGACCAGAACATCTCAGGAACGTCTCTGACCATCTGGTCAGTTACAGACAACCCAGTAATTCTGAGCGGCCCTGTCTTGATTTTAATTGTGTTTTACTTTTTTTAATTGTCTGTCTTCTCCAACTAACATCATTATAACCCTAGCACCTGACACCTGCCACTGGGTTCGCCAGAAACACCTGGTTAAATGACTTAAGGATAATGAAATAAATAGGCAGAGAGTCAAACTCTGGACTATTTGACAGCAAAGCCCTTCTCACCGATGTCTCTACTGCCTGCATGAGTGTCCAGAAAATAGAAAGCAACCCCTTCCTGGACGGCTCAGCTGAATTATTTCAGAGCTGTATGTCGGCTCCATTTTCTTAAAGAGTAGTTGAGTAAAATGAGTCTAATGTGAATGAGATCTGATTCCGTGGAAGATTTTTAAATCTTTAGCCCTTTTCCTCTTTAGAAAAAAAATAAGTGCAGCTCGCTGCCAGTGCTCATTTAATTTTACATAAACTTGCTCTTTGAGGCTGAAGAAAATCTCACTGACTTTCAACATGAAAATAAAATGTAAAAATTGTTCTTCGAATTCTTTCTAAACAGAACTAACATGAGAACTGTCTGAATCATTGGAATTGTCTATTTTGGAAAAATCATATTCATCAAATGAATCTTTGGCCAACAACTGTTCGAGAACAATGGTAGGAATACCACGTTTTTTAGGTTGACATTCTCAGTGAATGAGAATTGCTGTATTTTGTAAATGGAAATACCACCTCTAAAAACAGAATGCTATGAAGAGAATGATGGATTTTGTTTCCAAAGTCGCTATACTAGAGAGATGTGAAAATAATAATAAACGTGAGATACTTGGTGGAAGTTAACTCAGAGTAAACGCTGCAGCTGCCAGCGCCACTGGCAAGTACTAGGGGGGAGAATGGGAAAGGGTTAAACAGGTTCTCATTTGCCAGCTCTCCTGGTGTGATACCACTAGAAGAATTAGGGAGAAGTCAAAGGTGCCTTCAACTTTTGGAGGAACGCATTCCCCTAAAAGGGCCTAGTCTGCTGTGGGCAGCAGGAACTTACCAGAGAGGAACAGATTCAAAACCCGCTAGAGATATCATCCATAGGATATTGGCAATGATTAAAGAGATGGTGATGCAGAAGATGTGGGAATGAGTTCTTTTGGGGACATGATGAACTTTAAGCAAGTGTAGGAAGTCCAGGTAGAGACGCCCAGAGGGCAGCTGGAAGAGCCACCTGAGTTTGGGAAGGAAGAATTAGGAAGATTGAGAGTAGTCTGCTGAGAGGTGATAGTTGACATTGTAGAAGAGGTGACTGCAGAAAGGCAGGAGGATACGATGATTTAGAAACAATTCTCCTTAGAGGATCTTCTTAGTGTGGATCCATCCTGTTGGAGAGAGATTTATCAAGGAAGTTGCTATGTGAGCTGGACAGAAGTGAGCTGCCCTTGCATGTGCAGAAAAACCTGCTGTGAGTAGAATCTAATGCCAGTATAAAGGAGCCCGTGTGCATGGAACTATTTTGTTATTTTATAGTAGTTATTTCATCAATCATTATATACTCTATACCATTACTTGCCACTAGCCAAGTAACTTAAGAGTGTGATAGCTATCATTCAAATCTGTTAACCTTTCTTTGTGTGTTTAAAAGTCATTAGCGTTCTGGCCAATTGCAGAATAGTAAATATTGAAAGAGTTATCTTACCATTTGAAGTGTTTTCTGGCTACAATAAATATTTGTTCAGGTTGTAGCACTGCCTGGGCAATCACTAGGTAAAAAGGCAGGATCAACTTCCAGTGCTAGAACAAGCGGGAAAAATTACTAGGTGCAGGAAAAGTTGTATGGTGGATGTCTCTTAACCTACTCTTTAAGTTTGAATTTTAAAGGGGAATTATCATTGTGTGCTCACATTACACAAGGCATAGTAAAACAAACCAAAAAGAGTAAATGAAAAAGGGGTTATTTTAGAACAACAGTTTTAAAAAACAAAACAAAACAAAAACAGAAACAGGGTGATCCTGAATATTGCAAATCAAGAGGTCCAGCCTGTCATCCAAACCTCATGAAATTCACAGAAGTGGTTCCTTCCTCCTTGTTAAGCTTTTTCTGTACACGGAGTTTTGAAAGATAAGCTTGCCAGTTGATGCTCTGCAGTTCTTTCTTCATTTCACCCTGATTGTTTTCTCCACAGTCAAATTATGGTGATAACTGACAACCAACATTTTAATTAGAGAGGTCAAGATATCAGTTTCTGGTGGGTTAAAATGCTCTTAGAGTCACTATTTTTATTTTATATGTAACAACTTCCTTGATAAACCTTTCTTCAAGAGGCTAGATCCACACTAAGTAGATTCTCTGAGGATCCTTTGTCTCTGATTTCATCTTTCTGCTTTAATGCAAACACCTCTTGTCCTACAGTGTTAGCTATCACCTCTCAGCAGACAACTCTCCGTCTTCCTAATTCTCCTTCCCACACTCAGTTGGTGATTCCAGCTGCCCTTTGGATATCTCTACCTTAATTTCCTACTTTACTTGAAGCTCAACATGTGCCAAAAAGAACTCCAAATCTGTTCCTGCATCACCATCTTCCTAATAATTGCCAAAATCGCATAGATGATATCTTTACCAAGGATTTTGGATCGGTCCCCTTCCTGTGAGTTCCTGCTGCCCACAGTCAAACTGCCTTCATTCATTATTTCTTGGACTATAATAAAAGCCTTTTAACTGGCTTCTATTATTTCCAAATACACTTCTGTCTGCATGCTGCCATTCATCAATCTCTAAATCCTGTGTGCAAGTTGCCATTAATCTCTCTGCTGTTCAACAGCCTTGAGCAGCCCAGCCTGGCATCTAGGACCCTGCACAATAGGGTGTCTCCCGATATGTTCTTAAACCTTAGTGCGTGCTCCCTAAACCTGAGTTCTCGCCCTTCCCTAAACTAACCAGTCCTTCCCTGACTCCCAGGGTTTTCTTACACTATTTCTTCTTCATGATATGCCAGTCACATCTCTGTCTGTCTGGATTTCATCCATTCTTTAAGGCCTTCCAATTCAAAAGCCAGCGTTCCCACAAAGTATCTCCAATTCCTCCTGGGAGTTTTCCCTCCAAATCTTTATCACACCTTGTGGTCTCATTTCACCAAACTTTCCTTATTTTTGTTCTTGGTATTAGAGTTATTAGTATAGTTTCTATTAATTTAAAATGTGTCCTATTTGTTAATGAGACACATTAATTTATGTGTCTTATTCCCCCTATACCCCCCACACCCCCATGCTGGATGTGGTACAGCAATCAGGTGTGAAAAGAAAGTAAGTCTCAGGACCACCAAATCGCTAAGCCAAAGGGAAAAGTCAAGCTGGGAACTGCATAACAGGTAAAGCTGCCTCCCATTTAATTCCTAAATAAGATAGCTACAAGGATTTTTAAAAGCTACATACCTCTCACAATTTTCTCACTAGGAGATTCCTCGTGGTTCCCAAGATCTTCACCCTAAAACAGTTCTATTGAATTTCACACTCATAATGTAAACTGATAGGTACTGGAGAAAGGATAGAACTCAAAGTCATCCCTCAGCTCACCAGAGACAAATGCATATCTGATTGCTTCCTTTGCCCTACGTTTATTTTATCTTATGTAAAAATGCAGATTCACTGAGCCAGATGAATGCAAAAGTAACTATTCTGGCGCGGCGCAGTGGCTTACGCCTGTAATCCCAGCACTTTGGGAGGCCAAGGGGGGGCAGATCACGAGGTCAGGAGATCGAGACCATCCTGGCTAACATGGTAAATCCCCATCTCTGCTAAAAATACAAAACAAAATTAGCCAATGGTGGTGGCATGTCCCTGTAGTCCTAGCTACTCAGGAGGCTGAGGCAGGAGAATGTTGTGAACCCGGGAGGCGGAGCTTGCAGGGAGCCGAGATTGCACCACTGCACTCCAGCCTGGGTGACAGAGTGAGACTCCGTCTCAAAAAAAAAAAAAAAAAAAAAAGTGACTATTCTTCTGCCCACCTCTCACATGTGAATGGCTGATCAAAGATTCAAAAGAATGCAACCATTTCCCTCTTATCTACTCACACCTTTAAATATTTTTTTTCCTTTTCCCCACTATCTACTATTCCCCCTTTAAATATTGAAGCTCTGAAAATCATCTTTGGAGAAAGTCACAGACCTGTCACCCAGGTGCCTGTCCCTAACCTTGGCAAAATAAACTTCTAAATTGATTGGGACATATCTCAGATACCTTTTGGTTTACACAAGAAAAAGCAGGTGCTTTGAATCCTAATTCTAACACCCATCTGCATAGTCAGGGGCAGTTTCCTTATCCATTCTAGACTTATTTTTTTCTCATTTGTGAGAAGGGAGTAACGCTGAACTTTTTCAAATTAAATTAAATCATGCATATTAACCACCAGCTACTCGCTAAATGCTCCGCTTATTAACTATAATTATCCAAAGGGGGAACACTCAGCCTTCCCATCTCCAGACCCCTGCAGTGCCCTTGCCCACACCTCCAGAAAACAGGTGCTCCGAAGCTTGGTTGAACTGAAGGACCTTGTCTTTAGGTGGGTCCCTTTGCTTAATACTTATCTCAGAATTTAGAAGCCGTTTGACAGACACTTTGCTGACTGATGGAGCACTAAAGGATATTCCCCAATAAATTAGTCAATCTCCCTTGCCTTCCGCCATGATTATCAGTTTCCTGAGGCCTCCCCAGCAATGCAAAACTGTGAGCCAATTAAACCTCTTTCCTTTATACATTACCCAGTCTTGGGTATTTCTTCATAGCAGTGTGAGAACGGACTAATACAGGTATTATAAATAATCTAGAGGTGATTTAAACTATAAAGGAGGATACCTATGGACTATATGCAAATGCTACACCATTTTATATTGGGCATTTGAACATCTGCGAATTTAGATATCCCCCAGAGGTCCTGGAACTAACCCTCAAAGACACCAAGGGAGGATTGTGTTAACTCCTACCCCTCAAAAATGAAAAAAAAAAAAAAAAAAAAAAATTCTCAGCTTGTTGTGAAGGTTCACAACAGAAGAAGGAATGCTGCTGCAGCTGAAAGCAATCCAGTCTGAACTTTATGTCAGTGCATGAAGCTGGAGGTGAAAACCCTGAGATGAGGAGAGGGGGATCAAGCCTAATGACCTTGTAATCCATGTTAAAGAATTTAGACTTCATCCCAAAACGGAGGAGCCATGAAGCTGGTGATCACTGATTTGCATTTAGAAAGACTATTCGAATATCTATAGCCCTCACACCTCACTTTTCATCCTGTGTAAAGTCAGATGAATGATGTTAAGGGGTTAACACTTGAAACTCTAAGGTAGTAAAAGAAATTCAGAATGGAGAACACTGTGGTGGGAAAAACCCAAGCACCGTGCATACAGTCCTCACTGCCCTGAGTCTGCCAACTCTGAAGTGGCCAGACAAGCTGCTATCACTTTGACGTCAGGGATATGAAGGTATGTTGCCAGTTATGAGACTAAATCAATGATAATGTTATTACATTGTTCCTCAACATAACATAAATAGTAATCGTATACTTCTCTTATATTGTTCCTCACAAACCCCACCTCCATTACTCCATCATGCAAGCAAACACAATCTCTAAGAAAAAAGAAAAGGAAAGTGGACATATAGTACTGTCTAAGCACCCCCTGCCTTGTACCCCTGGAGATACAAGCGCCCAAATGTTTTTATTAGTGAGTCAATTATTTAACAGGGATATTGAAATAGATTGGTGGGAAAGTATTCTCAGATGTGATAACAAAAGACAAGTATTTTATTTTCTATATGTTTGTGATTAATGAACATCTTTTAAGAGCTGAACCGGGAAGGCAACTGAAATCCAGGCCATAGTGTGTACAGGCCACCTATGTATCTGCTGAAGGGAATGTGAGTTAACCCACGACCCAGAGTCATTCAATTTACAAAGGATTCCCTTTGTTTTAATACTGTTTTACTAAACTCAAATATTGGCTAATGAGGTTATTTGAAGAAAAAATAATGTTTCAGAAATGGAAATGCCTAATATAAGATGATTCCTTATGTGTAGTTTGTCATCTAGTGTTAATTTGTGGGAATTTAAAAAGGCATGTACAATAGTATCCAAGGAGGCTTATCAGGTGGCAAAGCAACATTTTAATTTTAAGGTATCAAATTGTGTCCTAAGACCCTCTCAAGTTCCTGGAAGTGGATGAGTAGGCGGGCATGTGAATTGGCTAGTTTTAAGAAATCAGGCCAGACACGGTGGTCCTTGCCTGTAATCCCAGCACTTTGGGAGGCTAAGGCAGGGCAGGAGGATTGCTTGGGCTCAGGAGTTTGAGACCAGCCTGGGCAACACAGAGACTACATCTCTATAAAAAGTAAACAAAAACAAAAAAGCCAGTTGTGGTGGCTCACACCTGTAGTCCCAGCTATGCAGGAAGCTGAAGTGGGAGGCTTGCTTGAGCCTGGGAGGTCAAGGCTGCAGTGAGCCATGCTTGGGCTGCTGCACTCCAGCCTGGAAGACAGAGCAAGACCCTGTCTGAAAGACAAAAAAGAGTTACATCTAGGAAACAAAATGGTTCTCAATTCTGGCTGCTTGGTATCACCTGGGAAACTTAAAAAATACAGATGGCCAGGTGACCCTCCAGACCTGGTCAGACTCTCAGGTGGGACGCCAGCAGCGGCTTATCTATAAGCTCCCCAGGTGGTTCTAACATACAGCCAGCAGAGGGACCACCAGGCAGGGGGTTAAGACTGTGCGCCCCCGCCGTGTCTCTGCGGAAGTGTCATTGCTTAGCTATGTCACCCTAAGCAGGGAAATTGGGCTAATTAACATCTATGTGCCTCAGTACAAGGAGGATAATAATGTTTGCTGGGGCTATTGTGAGGTTTAAGTATGATCATGAGTATCAAGTGTTTAGCATAATGCCAGGTACATTGTGCTCAGCAAATGCTAATATTATCAATAACATTTTATCAAGGAAAACATTTCATGAATTACTTAAAGAAACTACCTAAGGGATATGAAGGTATTATATAGGACATACTGGAAATAAGAACATATTACCTATGGCCTATTTCCATTCCTCTTAAACAGGTAGCCTGGTGAGATTGAATACTGATACCCAGCTCCATCTGGGAAGCTTGCTACTTCTTTTCCAGTGCTTACCTAAAGTGCTTTATAACACATTGAATTATTCCCAATTTTTCCTCATCTCTGTCTTTGGGGTCAAAATATCAAATGCCCTAGCAAATTTAAAGTCCTTTTGGGTCAGATATCCTTTCCTGGATTAAACAGGGAATGGAGCCACACTATCTACAGATGTGGTGACAGTGGGCACAGTCCTATTTGTTGGGGACAACTCCCAGAGAAAAGAAAATCACTGTAATTTATAGTTAACTTCACAATCATAAAAAAGTAATCTATTATTAGCGTAGACTGTTCTAGGCAGAATGACTGTCGTCTGAAAAGGCTCAGAGGAGGCCAGTGAAGAGTTAGTGTTCCAGTTTGGTTGGAGAATTCAAACATGACTTATGACAAATTGGATATGAAGACTAGGGAAAGAGAAAACTCAAATATATTAGGTGCTAATTTGAAAGCACAGAGGAGAATGCTGCAGTAGAGTAGCAGAAAAGCGTGAGCCAAAAATAGTTAGAAATATATTGAGCAGATCAAGTATGGGCAGGAGATGCAGGGGGAGAATTCAGATGAGAAATATGGGCTGTAGGTCAAGACTGGGGAGTCAGTAGAAAGGAAGTGATGGTTGAAATCATGGGGCATGCATGGGTTTCCTCAGAGTGACTTGACAGTCAGAAGGTAGACCACCAAGGAGAGCAGTCTACAGAGCTGTGTTATCACCAGAGAAGAAAAGTCAGCAAGGGAAACAAGAAAGGAACAAAGAACATTTCAAAATGGGATTTAAAAAAAAAAACAGAACAAGCAAGGGGGAAGAACTGAAGAGAGGTTAAGTTCAAAGCAGAAACAATTTGGCTTCTGTAAATTATTAGGATATCACTGGTGATATCAAAATGTGCAGAACCATTGGAAGTCAGAGCTTCAGCCAGATTGCAATTATCCACATTATTGTGTGTAACTGGAGTCTGTTTTTTTCTTTGCTATAGAACATTCTTCATGTGATTAGATCACACTTTTTTAAAAAAATCCATTCTGTTGGTAGAGTTTTGCATTGTTTACTGTTCAGGGCTATTATAACAGGATGCTGCTATGAACATACTTGTCCAAGCCTTTTTTTGTGCATTTATTGTGGATAGGTGCAGAGGAATGGAGTTGCTGTGTCCTAGGGCAAGCTGAAAATTGGCTTTAGTAGACACCACCAGAATTTCCCAAAGTAGTTACACCAATGTACACCCCTGACAATAGCATATGAGAAGGCAAGGTGTTTCACATGCTTACCAATCCTTGGTATTGTTGAGGGTTGATTTGGCTTTTATTGTTGTTAGATTCATGGTTTGCTTTAATGATTCTGGTATATGTAGTGGAGTAAAATTATTGATTTAATTTGCATTTCTTTGATGACTAACAATACTGAGCACTTTTACATTCACTTAGTGTTTGAATATATTATTTTGTGGAATATGTATTTAAATTTTTTGCTTATTTTATTGTTACATAGGAGTTATTTATATCCTCAGTATAATTTGTCAGATAGATGTATTGCAGACTCTATGGGCTGCCCTGCTGACTCTCTTAATCGTGTATTTTGATGATAGACATATTAATGTAGCCCAATTTATCAACCTTCCTTTAGAGTTAGTGCGTTTTTGTGTGTCCTGTTCATTAAGTCTTTGCCTACCAAGGTCAGGAAGATATGCTATCTTTTCTTTTAGCTTTCATTTTTAGGATTAGGATCTATCTGGAATTGATTTTTGCATATGGTATGAGGGGATAAATATTCTTTTTTTCCTCTTCATTACTGATATCCAAATGATTCCACACTCTTAATTGAAAACACCACCTTTCCTTACTGCATTGCAATGACATCATTATCACAAACTAGGTAGTTCTATAAGTTTGGGTTTATTTCTGGACATTCTGTTCCATTGGTCTATTTGTCTAGCCTTGTGCTAATATCACTGTTTTAATCATAGAGCTCTTTTAAAAGTCTTGATATTCCCAAACATTATTGGGATTTGGATTGCGATTCTTTTAAATCTATAGATAATTTGGCAAGGATTGCCATCTGAGCAATACTGAGTGTTCCAAACCATAAGCATGTATATTACTCCATTTATTATGATATTTTCAAATTTTTCTCAGTAATGTTTTGTAATTTTTCCTCATGGAGTTGTTTTTTATTTGTTTTGTTTTGTTTTGTTTGAGATGGAGTCTCACTCTGTCACCCAGGCTGGAGTGCGGTGGCGCGACCTCAGCTCACTGCAACCACTGCCTCCCGGGTTCAAGTGATTCTCCTGCCTCAGCCTCCTGAGCAGCCAGGACTACAGGTGTGCAACACCGTGCTCGGCTAATTTTTGTATTTTTAGTAGAGACGGGGTTTCACCATGTTTGCCAGGCTGGCCTTGAACTCCTGACCTCTGGTGATCCACCTGCCTCAGCCTCCCGAAGTGCTGGGATTACAGGCGTGAGCTACCGCGCCTGGCCACTCATGGAGTTTTTGCACATCTATCCTTAGAATAATTTTTAGTTATCTGATGGCTTTTTAAAAATGCCAGCGTAAATAGTATCTTCATTAAATGCTATCTTATGGGTTGCTAGCTTAAACAAATGAGGTTGATTTCCATACACGGAGTGTGTCTCCGGTGACATCACCAAAGACACGAATTCTAATGATTTGTTTGTAGATTCTTTTGGATTTTCTAAGTGGACAATCCCATAGACTATCGATCACTTTTATTTCAAGCAATACACCCTTCTACTTTGTTTCCTTGCCTTGCATTAAAGCTACAGATTTCCCTAGGCAAAATGCTTTCCCTGCATCCCCCAAAATTTTTTGTTTAAAAAGCAGAGGAAGGGCATTCAACTACAAGTATTTTTGCATGTATCTCTGTGTGTATACACATACAAAAAGATAATATATCTGACTATAGCATATACATGTTAAAGAAGTCTTGTTACTCAAATAAATAATTTCAAATAATATTTGATAATTCATTTCTCGATCATCCTTTTTCATTATCTAAAGAAATTTTAGCTACAGAATATCCAATTGCATTTAGAATAAAAATATGTAAAAGTGACCTATTTTAAAACATTTTTAGCTTTTTTAAAATTCAAAAAACTATAGGCAAAAAAATAAGAATCTATATTCAATTACAATGGCAAAGTTTGTGCTGTAACTTAACATAAAACCCTTAAAAGTAGTTTAAACTGTAAACATTAATAATGTAAATATCAATTATACTTTTCATTACAATTTTATTGAAATATTTAAAATTTTATTTATAATACTCTTCTTATATTAAAATAAATTGCAAAAACAACCCTAGAATAATACAATATCAGATGTTTTAACTGCATGTGATCAATAGTATTAATAAATTAATTACAGTACTTAAATCCTAGTATCATATATATTTAGACGTACACATAATAAAGTAATCCCTACTTTGAACACTTTATAGCAGCACTTTTCATTGTATCAAATAAAAGGCATTTAGAAAGCTACAATAAAACTTAGTAGCCTTTTCATGTGCCAAGGGCTAAACAATAAATTAATCTTTTAAAAATATCTATGAACCAGTACAATTTTCTTTTTTTGTTTGTTCAGCCAAGGATGATTAAGATATTTATTGCTGGCTGGGCGTGGTGGCTCACACATGTAATCCCAGCACTTTGGGAGACCGAGGCAGGTGGATCACAAGGTCAGGAGTTTGAGACCAACCTGGCCAACATAGTAAAACCTCACCTCTACTAAAACTACAAAAATTAGCTGGGGAGGCTGAGGCAGGAGAATCACTTGAACCCAGGAGGCGGAGGTTGTGGTGAGCTGAGATCGTGCCACCACACTCCAGCCTGGGCAACAGAGTGAGACTGTCTCAAAAAAAAAAAAAGAAAAGAAAAAAAGAAAAAAGATATTTATTGGTATTTACTGGCCAGGTTGGTGTGAGAGAGAGGGAATTGCAAGTCATACTGGTCTGAAAAATGTCATCTATTCTCTTACTTAAAGGCTGAATGGAATCCAGTAATGATGAAATTATATAAGGATTTGGGAGGAAACCAAATAGTTGAATATTAACAATAACACATAATTTGCCAACACAACCAAATCAGCACCAACATCTTTGAAATGTGACTATTGAAATTAGTAAAATGTTACACTGCATCAAAATTTATTAGATATCTGATGAGAGTGCTTTTTAGGAACAGTTTCTTCTCTCTTACTCAGGGACTTTAAAGAAATTAAAATACATACCTGAACTAAGTGCTTTGGAAAATATATTTATTGCAGAAATGCCCACAACAATCAACTGTATCTGGCAGTATGGTAATGTGAAATATACAAAAGATAACTACTGTTTTTACTTCAAAATTCTCATCATGAAATATACAGCAAAAGTACAGAATGGTGAGCTCATTATGTATCTACTCTGTATAATAACTAGAAATCGATGACTTCAAAATATTCATTCTTACAATGTTTAATTTTGGTTGCCAACTGACAGGCATGGTGCTAGGTGTTATATGAACACTGAATGAAACAAAAAAAGTTCTCTTTAAAGAAAAAAACCTTGGTCTAGGAAGTACTCAATATATCCTTACAAATTTAAATATGGCTTTTGAAACCAAACAATTTTTTTTCCAAATAGGTAACTTTCTAAGCAAGTGTCTAGGCATACATGTATATAGCAAGACAAAATTTCAGACCATTGATACTCAGAAATGCAAAATTGCTAACTATTTCAGTTGATGTTATACTTATTTCATCAATTGTACTTTTTGTGTATTTTTCCTAAAGCTCTCACATGCCATTTTTTAAACAATGAAGTAAACATTATGTCTATTCTTGCAAACCTAGCCATAGTAAAATATGAAACAAGTTCAAAATTTTTAATCTGGACAAAGACAATTGAAACCAAGCATATCATACATCTGAAACCCATATCCATCAGTGAGTCAGCAAATCTGGGGAAAAGCAACTGTGATTGGCTATAAGGCTGCTGTAATTAATCTTCATCATCTCGTTGAAAAGGTACTACCTGAATTTCTTTGGCTTTCCTTTCTGATAATGGCTGTACATTTTGCAGCAATTATTCTTCATGACATTAAATTGAACGGTCCACCTAAAACAAATCAAGTATGGTAAATAGTTATATCTGTTACAAAAATAATTTACATCAAACAAGTACAGCAATGTGCACTATGGTCAATCATGACATTTCAATACTTTCAGTTTTCTTTTAAAAATCTACTATACTGTCACATAACTACAATGTTTAAGCTTTGGCAATGCATAGCTGAGTTTCTAAGTATATGTTTTTTAAAATACCACTTGTTTGGTATTTACTGGCAAAGTTGACGGGGGAGAGAGGGAGTCTCAAGTCATGATAGTCTGAAAAAATGTCATCTATTCTCTATTTCTTTGTGTGTGTGTGTGTGTGTATGCACTCTTATTACCTCTTTACTATTTAAGAATCTATGGACAGAAAATGTGACTCCAATTAATTTTCACACCACTGTCCTTCCCATTTCCTTATTTCTTTGTTGTCTTTCTCTCAGATCACTGGTGAATTCTTTAAACCCAGGTTCACTCTTCACTTCAAAAATTTCACCATCAGCTCAAAGCAAATATTTAACTTCTCTAGTCCCAACAAAGAAGGTGATGGTGGAGGACTGAAGTCCATCATCAACTATCACAGTGGTCAGCATTCAAAGAACTCTGAACACAAGCCTCAGACTCAGTGACTGTCTAGGCTTTCTCTACAGCCTTTCAGGAGTTCCTATTACTCACATTTGAAAAGACTTAGCCATTCATCACTATCAGTCCCACATTGCCATTAGTTCTCATCCTTGCCTCTATCTCCTAATGTTTATTTTGATTTTGCACAAAATTATATAGCCTGTTTGTCTTAAAAGCCAAGTTATCATATGTATCAAACTGTTTTTTAACCCCATATACAGAGGAAAGTCCAAGAGATGTAAAGAGAAAAATGATCCATTATCTGATAATTTTACCAGTAACATCCATTAGCACACCACCAACTTCAGTAACAATAATGGCAGCTCCTGCAATATCCCAGCAGTGAATTCCCATTTCATAAAATGTTTCTGCTCCTCCACTTGCCACAATGCACATTAGTAGCTGCTGTTCCAACACTCCGGATCCTAAAAAATAGTATTCAAAAATGGTAGATTGAAAATATAACCTTTCAAATAAGGTATTCCTCCTAACTTCAGTTTGAATGTTGATTGAGATAAGTTGAACCAATCTAGAGAATAAATGTAAAAAAAGATGGTATTTAATTTTAAAATAAAAATACATAAAATCCAGTTATCGTGATGTCCTATATAAATCCCAAAATGAATACTCACAAAGCAATAACTTAATAAGATAAACAGGAAAACAATACTTTTGCAGAAAAAGGCCCTAAAAATAATGCTATAATTCTACTATAACAGCATGCAAATATATTCATATTCATATTTTTCTAAACCCAAGGTAACTACAGCTTATTTTACACAGATACACACACACACACACACACACACACACAATGCACAATAATCTCTAGGGAGCATAAAGTATCATGATATTGATCATTCCCTACTGGATGTGCATCATATCTAGACCTACAGGGATTGCAACCCACCTGGGTTCTGCATAAACCTAGGCCTCTTTTGAACGATTACTACAGGTTTTTCCTCTCACAGCACCTCTTCCTTGAAAATACAGCAAGGTAAGATGAATATGTAAGATATAAGTAAGAATAAGTAAGATACTACTTGATAGCAATTATAGTAATAACTTATTCAGTAAAGAATCATCAATAAATTTTAAAATTAATGGGTAAAATTTTGATATTTTCAATGTCAAAGTATCTCTCCACAAGATATATAATGAGTACAGTGAGAAAAAAATAGCATTTTTACAATGGTCTACCATTACCAAGTAATCAAAGTTAATATCACCCATAATAGGACAGAAAGATACCATGTGCCTCCTGAGATGATGCACTCACTGAGAAGGACAATACATTACTTCTGTAAGATTCCTGCCAAAAAAGCATAATCCAAATACAATCATAAAGAAACTAGACGAATTCAAATCAGGAGCTAGACTACAAAATAATTGGCCTATACTTTTGAAAAATGTCAAGGTCATAAAAAATAAGGACCAAGCAAGTTCTAAATTAAAGGAAACTGATGCGAAATGAGAACTAAATGCAATGTATGAGTCTGGATTGGACCTTCGGTTAAAATTTTTTTCAAAATTTGAATGAAGTCTTTATATTAGTTTATGTATCAATGTTAATTTCCTGACTTTTATAATGGTACTGTGGCTGTATGAGACAATGTTCCTTTTTATTAAAGAAATACACACTGAAATGTGTTTTTAGAAGAAAAAGTTCATTATGTCTGCAAGTTAATTGCAAATGGTTTTTAGTCAAACTCCTTTTGTGACTGTTTAAAGCTCTGGAAATAAAGCAGTGGGTTCTATTTACCAAGATCTTTCCAAGTTTATTTTTTTTTAAAAGTAATGATAAATTGATTACAAATGTGGTATTTATTTTGTATCTATAAAAAATATTGCACCTAAGTACATCCTTCATCTCAAAGTGATTTTTTTAAAAAAGGATTAGAATGACATAAAGTCTTTGATTTGGAATGTTTTTCTGCCTATGTTTTTGCTGCACATCAAATTTAAGAAAGAACTAGTGGGTACAATAAATTTCCAAGCTGTTTGTTTCCCAAATGAATGAAACCAAATTAGCTTTCGTGGCATTTTTTCAATTATAAAGAAAGATGTGTTTCTCCCCTTTTCATATGAGATATGTGATAGTTGATATCTCATATTATAGAAAGCAAAGACCAAGATCTTTTATAAGTAATCCCTTACTATTCTATTCAGAGAGAATCCTAGGTTAGCAGAACAACCGTGATAGCATCTAGTGGTGCTTCCATCGCTTCTAATGAACATCATGGGATCTCAAGCAAGGAGTCTTGTAGTAAGCTAGAGTATACTTTTTGTGAGCAAATATTACCAAAGAGATTACTTATACTACCAGGTAATTAAGGCTATGGTATAGATTCTACACTGTGCCTTCTGAATCCTATCTTAGTCTGATCCTCCTATACAACTAACGGGGTATATCATAAAAAACACTGTTTGGGGTCACAAAGAGTTGAGTTTGTTCCATGCTCAGCTGCCTAAAAACCATGCCCTAATCTGGGCCAGGCATAGTGGCTTATATCTGCAATTCCAGCACTTTGGGAGGCCAAGGAGGGTTGATCACCTGAGGTCAGGAGTTTGAGACCAGCCTGGCCAACATGGTGAAACCTTGTCTCTACTAAAAATACAAAATTAGCCCGGTGTGGTGGCACATGCCTGTAATCCCAGCTACTTGGGAGGCTGAGGCCAGAGAATTGCTTGAACCCAGGAGGTGGAGGTTGCAGTGAGCCGAGATCAAGCCACTGCATTCCAGCCTGAGCAACAAGAGTGAAACTCCATCACAAAAACCAAAAAACTAATTTGGACCAAGTTTCTTCTTTGAGTTTTAGCTTTCTTGTCATCAAATAGGGATACCAATTTACCTTAGATCACTGTTACAATAACTACAAACAATATTTGTAAAGCACCAAAAGAGTGACTGGCATATAAAAGATCCATAATAAAAGTAGCTATGTTTATGATAAAATTATTCTCAAATGATGATGCCAGAAAATATATACCAGGTACATTTCATCTAATTAAATTTTGAAAAATTAAAGGAAATTGAGCCACAGTAATTGTTGTCTCAAAAATATTTGTCCGTAGTTAGGAACCTATTAGACTGTTTCTGCTTGTTTAAAGCATTCATTCAGATTATGACTCCCTTTAGTTTCATTGTTTTGTGTAAGTAACTCTGAAGTCATGTTGCTAAACTAAAGAAGCAGCTCAATGCAAAAAATCTTAAATCAATATCAGAACTTCTCCTTGGTAATATTTCCCTGGTTATACTTCTGAAAAAAAAATCCTGAAGTAAAAATTAGTTTTTACTTTATCCAACAGCAAAATTAAAGGTTAAAGTTGTAAACCTCTTGCAGCTCTTTTATGACTAACATAACCATTTTATAGCCCGTGGTTACAGTCCTTGCTTCAGGACAGCACAGTGTAGCAGCAAGTTTATTGCCCTTCCCTCAAGGGCATCATTCTGGGAGGTTCTGTAGCTACTTGACAGAAGATCTCTCTCTTTTACTTTACTCATTACGGTATAGAACAAAAATGTATAGTAACAAATTAGTTTGTACATGGCCAAACTATATTTTTAAGGTCCCGACTCCTAAGAGAAGTACAATATTGGAGAAAGAGAAATGATCTGGGAGCCAGGATTCTAGTCATATTTCCACTCAGCTCTTTGATCTAAGGCAACCACATCACCTCTCTGAACCTCAGTTGACTCACCTATAAAATAAGGCTGAATTATTAGATGATCTTTGATCAGGTCTAACACTCTTATAACTCAGTGATGATATTTTCAAAAGGAAAAAAGGTAGAAACAGTAGGCAGTAAAATATGTTATTCAAAACTTACAGATTTTGTTGAATAACAGCAAAATTTATTATTTTTAATGCAAACAACTATAATAAAGGGCAGCAATTATATTTAATATAGCATAACTATATTAAAGTTAAAGACCTCAAAACTTTAGCTTTTCTTGAAAATGTAAACAGATGGATAGATGTTTGCTTTTAATTTCTTCATTTATGAAAATGATTACAGAAGGACTCTGAGGTTCAGAGAGGAATAGTGGCCTGCTAATTTTGAAACTCCCCATTACCCATCTGAAAAATAAAATGAAATAAAATCAACAAGGAGGACAAATAAAACCCATAAGACCTATTCCTTCAGCATTTCTAGGAATCGGAAAATACAAATCTCAAACTACCTGTAAGCAGAAGAAAGAGCAAACAAACAAATTAATTCTAATGGAGTATTCCTAGCCTGTGGACACACAGAGTGGAGGAGAAGAGGCAGAAAAGACTTTGTAAGGGAGAGCAGGGAGGAGCCAAGGACCCACAGGGAACACAGAAAAAACCACCCTCAGAAAAGAGTATAAGTGAGACAATAAATACAAAAACACTGAGCACAGATCAGCACTTGGTAATTCACAGTCCAGCTACCGCAGGGAAACTGTGATTCTAGAGGAGAATCAGATAAGACAGAAGAGGTAGTACCTCTTGGAGACCAAGAAGTCAAGGAAAAGTTGGAACTAAGAGTGAAAAATTAAGGATCCTGCAGAAATCAATGATAAGCAAGACAAGCCAACCCTGCCTACCACAACCACTCAACAGATATTATAAAGGAAACTGCACAGAAGGGCAGAACTGACAAAATACAGAGCTCTGAACCAAGGAGCCCCAATAACAAAATGAATCAAAATAGAAAAAAGTAGAACACATCCACACAAACCTACTGCAGAACATCAGACACTGCTAATAAAAATGGGTGTCTTTTTGTTCTGAAGTCTCTCCAAAAAACCAACATTGTGAACAGTGAGAACACATGGACACAGGGAGGGGAATATCACACACTAGGGCCTGTCAGAGACTGGGGGGTAAGGGGAGGGAGAGCATTAGAATTATGGTACCAATCCCATTTCTATGAACAAATGCTTAATTTCTAAAGGAAAATATATTATTTTAAGATGTTAAATGATCTAGAACTTTAGGTGGAAAATGAAAAGAGCTTACCCATGGATAGGAATGCAAAAAAGCTTTTCCATATTGGAAATAATAGTTCTTACAATTTCTGATGTTCTGCAATAGCCCAGCTCGGTCACCAAGAGTGATTTGGTAATATCTAAAAAGGAAATGTTTTAAATAATCACTAGATTTTAATAATTGGAATTCTTAAAAAATGACACTTTTATTCAGAAGAAAATATAACATTTTTATCTCTCTTCCTAGTTTTATCAAGTTAATTCTAAGCTTTTACATATTAAAACTGATAAAGTTATTATTTCCAAGTCAGCTTTTTATAAGCATCAAAAAGAATCCAGCTCCTTAGACCATTCCCCAAAAGGTACAGAATATAACCAATTTGCCTGCAGGCATGATATGTGTAGTGAGAAACGAGCAAATATCTTAAACACAAAAAAGTAGAAGTTACAAACTAAATTCAATAGGGAATTTATATACAGATTTGAAAGAAAACAGAAGTTGAAATTACATGGTAGCTCTTTGACTTCCATTTACAAAGCTGGCAAATTATCCAAGGCTTTACATTTTCCTCTGAAACATCCTGACTGAAACTCAGGACACACTTGACACCCCACACTTCACCACCTCCCATCCAACAAGATGTATGTTCACCAGGTGTGTTTGTCCTGAGCATTTTTGTAATTGTTGTACTACTTTTTAAAATTAAGTTCCAGAGCACATGTGCAGGATGTGAAGGTTTTTTACATAGGTAAACGTGTGCCATGGTAGTTTGCTTCACCTATCAACCCATCACCTAGATATTAAGCCCAGCATGCATTAGCTACTTTTCTTGGTGCTCTCCCACCCCCAACTCAGCCCCCATCCCTGGACAGGCCCCAGTGTGTATCTCCCTCCCTGTGTCCATGCATTCTCATTGTTCAGCTCCCACGTGTAAGTGAAAACATGAAACGTTTGGTTTTCTGTTCCTGCGTTAGTTTGCTGAGGATAATGGCTTCCAACTCCAACCATGTCCCTGCAAAGGGCATGATCTTATTCCTTTTTATGGTTGCATAGTATTCCATAGTGTATATGTACCACATTTTCTTTATCCAGTCTATCACTGATGGCCATTTGGGTTGATTCCATGTCTTTGCTATTGTGAATAGTGTTGCAGTGAACATACGTGTGCATGTATCTTTGTAACGGAATAATTTATATTCCTTTGTGTCTATATCCAGCAATGGGATTGCTGGGTCAAATGGTATTTCTGGTTCTAGATCTTTGAGGAATCGCCACACTGTCTTCCACAAAGGTTGAACTAATTTACATTCCCACAAACAATGTAAAAGTGTTCCTATTTCTCCACAACCTTGCTAGCATCTGTTAATTTGACTTTTTAATAATTGCCATTCTGACTGGTGTAAGATGGTATCTCGTTGTGGTTTTGATTTGCATTCTTTAATGATTAGTGATGTTGAGATTGCTTTCACATGTTTTTTGGCGTCATGAATGTCTTCTTTTGAGAAGTGTCTATTCATGTCCTTTGCCCACTTTTTCACGGGGTTGTGTTTTTTCTTGTAAATTTAAGTTCCTTGTAGATGCTGAATATTAGACCTTTGTCAATGGATAGATTGCAAAATGTTTCTCCCACTCTGTAGGTTGCCTGTTCTCTCTGATGATAGTTTCTTTTGCTGTGCAGCAGCTCTTTAGTTTAATTAGATTCCATTTGTCAATTTTTGCTTTTGTTGCAATTGCTTTTGGTGATTTTGTCATGCCTGTGCCTATGTCCTGAGTAGTATTGCCTATATTTTCTTCTAGGTTTTTTATAGTTTTGGGTTCAACCCGTCTGGAGTTAATTTTTGTATCAGGTGTAAGGGGTCCAGTTTCAATTTTCTGCATATGGCTAGCCAGTTCTCCCAGCACCTTTTATTAAATAGGGAATCCTTTCCCCATTGCTTGTTTTTGACAGATTTGTTGAAGATGAATGGTTGTAGATGTGCAGTCTTATTTATGAGTTCTCTATTCTGTTCTATTGGTCTATGTGTCTGTTTTTGTACCAGTACCATACTGTTTCAGTTACTGTAGCCTTGTAGTATAGTTTGAAGTCTGGTAGCATGATGCCTCTAGCTTTGTTCTTTTTGCTTAGGATTTTCTTGGCTATATGAGTTCTTTTTTGATTTCATGTGAATTTTAAAATACTTTCTTCTAAATATGTGAAGAATGTTACTGGTAGTTTAATGGGAATAGCACTGAATCTATAAATTACTTTGGGTAGAATGGCCATTTTAATGATATTGATTCTTCCTCTCCATGAGCATGGGATGTTTTTCCATTTGTTTGCATCCTCTCTGATTTCCTTAAGCAGTGGTTTGTAGTTCTCCTTGAAGTGGTCCTTCACTTCCCTTGACAGCTATATTCCTAGGCATTTTATTCTTTTTGTTGTACTACTTTTAATAGTTAAATAATTTAATACTTTGTAAAGTGAAGAATAATTATGAAAAGGAAAAGAGTTGTTTCTGTGAAAGCTACCACATTTCTTTGGTTCATATATATTTCTATTATCCTATGATTTACCTTACCTATTTTATATAGATTAATTATCCTCTGATTTACTTTACCTATTTTATATATTTATATAATTATAATTTTATATAAAATATATGTATTACATTTTATTACAATTTTTATATAAAATATATGTATTTTGTTATAATAGATAAGGTAAATCACAGGATAATTTTGGGATAATTTTGTTCTTTATTAAAATAAAAAAGCCTATATGGTTAGGAATTAGTGAAGTGGGGATGACAAATAAATGTACATTTCAGACTTTCATCACCAATGAAAAAAATAAAACTTTTTATAGCCTTAAAACTATCATTTTAAGGAGTTTTAGATTTTGGAGAAGGATTCAAAATGTAAAATATCTCTACAGTAGTACAATGTGAATAGAAATTAGTCATGCACTGAGTTCATTTTAGTGAGCTACCATCATTTAAATATCAGAGAAGTAGGTCCGGGGGTGGTGGCTTATGCCTGTGAACCCAACACTTTGGGAGGCCAGGGTGGGCAGATCACAAGGTCAGGAGATTGAGACCATCCTGGTTAACATAGTGAAACCCCATCTCTACTAAACATACAAAAAATTAGCTGGGCATGGTGGCATGAGCCTGTAGTCCCAGCTACTCGGGCGGCTAAGCAGGAGAATCGCTTGAACTCTGGAGGCGGAGCTTGCAGTGAGCCCAGATCATTCCACTGCACTCCAGCCTGGGCTTCAGAGCAAGACTCTGTCTCCAAAATAAATAAATAAATAAATAAATAAATAAATAAATCAGAAAAATAATTTCTTAGTTCAAATTAGTGAAACCTTTAAGAGGATGTCTTTAAAGATCATTATTTGAGAACAGTGCTTTTTCAGACATATTCTGATATTCAAATTCACTTTATAACAGAATTATAGATTAACCTTTTAATTACATCTTTGTTAAAAAGCCATCAGAATTCCATTTCTTCAGGAGATATTATCACAGGTGTGTTGTTTGATTCCACAGGTTAAACTTTTGCTGTCTTCATTATTATTAAGAACTTCTTACATATTAGAGAGATTGCCATTCATTGCTTTTTTTGTGTCTTTTTGAAGAGACACAGGCAGACTTGCTAGACTAAAACTGACACCTTTAAAAGCATGCAACAAGAATATCTCCACGATTATTGTAAAGTCACTCAAAAGTACCAATGACATCATCAATGGGCATATCTTGCCACTCCTTAAAAACAACAGCTGAACAAGTTTAAAAACTGATGTTGTAAAGAATATGTAATATATTGGAGTCATGATGGAAGTGTTAAACATATCCAGGGCCCAATTTAGGTAATTAATCTATGTGTTCACACAGACAATGAGGCTTAGCAGCAGAATACAGGCCAGGGGATGTGGCAGTGCAGGCTTTCCAGCAAACAGCTCTCTGATAGCACTGCCTAGGCTCTTAACCCAGGAGACTGAAAATGTGCCAATTACAGAGCAGATTGTTACATACACAAGATCGTTGTCCATGGTAGGGACCCACCAGGAAGATTCTTATCATGGCCATAATGACCACAAGAGTTGCAAAGACCACAAAACCTGGATCACCTACCTTGTGAGGTACTTTATTTAGTTTCAACATCCTCTTCTTTTGGAGGATGAGTGGTCGTAACTGTAGATCCTCAAACACTTAGCAAACATCCAAATTTCCCATAAGGATTAAATCTTTCATTTAGAAAGAATGAAGAAAGAATGGCACTTACTAGGACGCTGAGAGCTCCTAGTGGAGTCACCAGCGTGGCCAGTGCAAACCCATATGCCGCTAAGTTGGCCACCTCGCCAGCTTCCGTTGACAGCAGTCTGGCCTACCACAACCATTCTTTAGGATATGCGTGGCCACCTTGACCTGGTCTCATAGAACCTTTTCTGGCAAGTCGTAGAAAGCCTTTTTTTCCAACCCCAAATGAAACTTCCTCCAGTGAAAATGCTGGAGCTCATAGCTAATCCCAGGCCAATATAAAAGTCATATTTTCCACACCCTTGGCTCATTTAACAAAATGTTCCTGTGAATCACGTTGATCACAGAACAGAGAAACTGCCAGTACTGGAGGCAGAACGATGCAATTTTCAAATAGTTTGAAAATAGGACATCAGTGTGAATGTCATTAAAGGAATGAGTTGCTTCGCCATCTCCGACCTGGTCTCGCTCTGCTCTCACTCTGTCTAACTGAAGGACAATAACAGCGAGGAGAGTGCATAAGTTTAATTTGGTCTCTTATGAAAAAAAAAAAAAAAAGCTGGAGGAGGTGAGATATGATTTACACTCTTTTTCTCATAAATACTACCCTTTAGTCCCATTTCAAGTTTTAAACCCTAGCAGAGCAGCTCCAGCCTGAAAGGAAGGAGTGGCGACCTCACCCCAGTCTTCAGGCTAGCCTCCCAGCCTCCCTTCCGCGATCTGGCCCTGGGTACCATGGCTCACACCCGCACACCAGCACAGAGACCGCCCCGTCCTGCGCAGGCCATCCCAGTAGGAGGTGCGAGCATTCCTGGTGGCATCCTTGTGCAGCTTCCTCCATGCAGGAGTGCCAAGGAGAATCTGCCCCAGGACCTCCGGCCCCACCTCCTTCAGTTCTAAGATGCATATTTTTTCACGTTAACATCTCAAAAACTAGGTTGCCTCATCCAATCTTTGGGGCCTTAGAATTCAATAAAAAGAAAATGACCTAAAAATCTGCTCTCAAATTAAGTGATTGAGGAGAAAAATTAAAGTCTAGGAAGATTCTGAACTCAAATTCCTTTGCAAGTATCTTTTAAGTTTTTGCTGCACTTAAAAGAATCTCAAAGTGCAATCTGTGAAAAATGTTGGATGGAGTTTACGGAAGAAAGGTAACTCAAAACTTCAATCGGTTGTCAGAAAGAAGAAAAAAAAACACTTTTTATCTGTGGAATGTCAGCCCCTTTAAATTATCAGGCCCAGAGAGGCATTTAAAGTACAGCAGCAGTCAGTCTCACTCCCCATTGAGCTAAATAATTGCCTCTTGAAGCCACTTGCTATGCAGGCTGTAGACTAACTGATGCCAAGTAACCATAAAATGCCATATGTGCTATAGTGCAACAATGTATAGTCAATCAGTAATTAATGTGATACTGGTAAACCAAAGAGAATTCCTGAAAAACATTAGAAATTACCTCTTCTTCTGATTCATCCTTTTTTCTTTAAAAACTTGAGCCTCTCTTTAGTTCTCCGGAGCACTCTCCAAGACAATCTGGAAGTGCGTCCTGGGCTGCAGACCTCAACTTTGGCCTGAATAAACTCTCTATATTAATTTTGCCTGAGCTTTCTCCTTTTAGGTCGACAGCTGTCACAGAGGAAGAAGACTTCAAATGCCAATCATCCAGTTCATATAAAATGTAGGTATATCATTGTAAGTGATTCCAGCTTTAATTGACTTTTTCTTCCCCCAAATTACTTTCTAGTAATCTGTCACATTTGCATCAGATCAGAGGAATTCCATAAGGAATTTTAGCTACAATGGCTAACACATAAACCATGAACTCAAACGAGGGTAGGAAGCCAGTCTTAATCATCTTTCTATCTCCATCACCAAATCTAGTGCTGAGCCTGAAGTGTTTGCTCAATTACATTTGCTTTCCCTATTTCCACTCCACATTCAAAACTGAAGTTGAAATCACAGAACAAAGAGAAAATAAACACAGTTTATGAAACACTTAACAACTGGGGAATTCCATAGGTAAACATTAAAAGAATAAAATATGAGTACACAGTATCAATTGCACTAAAACTTGGAGAATAAACCTACCTTCTTGTTGTGAAACCTGTAGTTTTTGACCATTACAAAACATACCTTTTCCTTTCCTGGTAGTGTACATCTTATCTTCCACACAACTGTACACAACTCCAAATTCTATCTGCAGAAGAAAAACAAGTTTCCTTTACCAAACCTGAGTATTTTTCACCATTAAATCAATTAATTGTTCTAAGACACTAATAAGAAAATATCACATATTACTAATAACAGATTGAAATGGCTATACTGTAGGATGCTTTCCAGCCTAATCAGAGAAAAAGGTAATAAGATCTGGAATCCTTCTTATTCTCATCTTATCTATGTGCAGATGTAATAGCACTCACCTTACCTTTCTCCCTCCTGCTCCAGAAGACAGAGCTTTTCTATTTTCTACCCTCTCTTATATTCTCTGAAAAACTGCTCCATCAACTGATACCTCTTCTCTTGGATTTTTCTTTTCATACCTTCTCACCAAGTTTCTCCCTCCCTTACAAAAGCTTCAAAATGTTATTCCCTCCTTTTCCGTTTACTGCCGATGAGTAGTCTACACTTTGCATCTCCTGTGCTCCTCTTAATACATTACAATTTGGCTTCTGCCCTGATCACTTATTCTTCTGAAAGTCCCGCAGAGAATATCAATGAACTTTCCTGACCAAATGTATTGTCTGAAGAATTGGAGACTGCTGGCCACCATCAACCCTTATTTAATACTTAATTCAGTACCTCCATGTTTCCAGAATTACTCTTTCAGTTCTACCTTACTCACCAATCCATCTCAGAGTCACTATTTTAGAACCTTCTTCTCTGCCTCAGCCTTAAAAGTTAGGTACCTCAGGCTTTTCTTTCTTCTTCCATTGCTTCCATTTCCCTTGTAGCTCTCCATATTCATACAGATTGTCCTTTCCAGTCCACAAATTCAACTTCTTAATAATTTTGCTCCCATCAACCCCTTAATCATAGATAAAAACATATACGGCCAGGCACAGTGGCTCACATCTGTAATCCCAGCACTTTGGGAGGCCGAGGCGGGTGGATCACGAGGTCAGGAGATCGAGACCATCCTGGCTAACATGGTGAAACCCCGTCTCTACTAAAAATAGAAAAAATTAGCCGGGTGTGGTGGCAGCACCTGTAGTCCCAGCTACTCGGGAGGCTGAGGCAGGAGAATGGCATGAACCCAGGAGGCGGAGCTTGCAGTGAGCCAAAACCGTGCCACTGCACTCCAGCCTGGGTGACAGCGAGACTCCGTCTCAAAATAATAATAATAATAATAAAACATACACTTTGGAACCTAGTCTTACAGAATCTCTATCAAGGAGGTCAAAATCATTCATTACCTGATCACCTCCCATTGCTTCCCCATAAATCTCCTCCTTCAAATTGAATCTTAAAAACACTTCCCAATTTTGGCATTTCCTTGGCTGTTCTCACTGCCTCTACTTAGTTCAGAGTCACCCAAACCCCAGTATAATCTCTACATTGCTAGAATTATTTGTCACTTTCCACTCCAAAACCTCTTCTGTTTCCCAACTACCTAGAAACAAAAAACTAAATTTTGTCACATAGACTGGCCACTGTGCCTTACAGTAAGGCCAAACTAACCTCTGCCTGGCCACTTCCAGCACTTCCCTCTCCATGAACATCTCACCGTTCCCCACACACATCATGGTCTTCGACTTCTCCAAGCTGTTCTTTGTATTAAAATGCTTTCCTTTTTTCTTTTCTTTTTCCCCCCCCATCTGGCAAAGCCCTAATTTTCTAAGGATCAACTCACATGACCAACTTCTAAGACCCCTTCTGTTATAAAGATTTTCCCAACCCACTTTTGGCAGAATCGGTGACATCCTGTGTTCCCACAGTATTTTTTTTTCACGGTTCCACCACATATCATCTTTACCTGTTCACACGTCCAGCTTTGTGCTGAGCTGTGAGTTCAGTGGCAGGGCCAGCACACAGCCCAGGGCTGATTATAAACTGAATGCTCACTTATCTCCTTTTGGACGTTCTCAGGATTAATACAACCCTAGGGCTAAGCTTCCATTTGTACTAATTTGTGTTTTATTTTCAGAAATTTCTTTAAAGTTTTTGTGTACAGGTTGATCAAACATATCAAAAATTCCCTAACAACAGGGATGTGAGATAGTAGCAAACATATTCACTATTTAACCAAACAAACAGCCAAACAGCAAGAAAATGCAATAGCTATGGATTTTTCTCTACTGGACTTTTGACACAAGTATTCAATAATGTGTCGATCCCACAATACACTTGCTATTTTCACACCATGCATTGGCCCTTGCTAATTCTCGGTCTTTAAAGGGCTCTTTTCACTGATACCTATTAAAGCATTCCAAGCTTAAATCCCAATTTTTCCATGTAGCATTTTAGATCACACACAAACTCCTATCCCATTTCACTCTCTCACATGTATACTGGTGGCTAAATACTGAACTTTCGGTTACTTGTGTGTATTTTCTGCTTACAACCTCTGATTCTCAGAAAACATTACATTTTCTTCAATGGAAATGTATCATGAACATTTTAACAGTCCTGTAGCTTATATTCAAAATAATGCAGTTATATGACTTGAAAAAGAGACATCTGAATTTATTATGAAGATACATTTACTCTTTCCCAGAAAATGAAAGCAAGGCATTTAATCAACTGTACATTTAAAACAACATACCTTCTTATTTACAACAAAGCCAATTGAAACAGCTACAAAATGAAATCTTAAAAAAAGACAAAACACAAATTTACCAAGATAAAACTTATTGTTGGCCAGGCGCGGTGGCTCAAGCCTGTAATCCCAGCACTTTGGGAGGCCGAGGCGAGTGGATCACGAGGTCAGGAGATCGAGACTATCCTGGCTAACACGGTGAAACCCCGTCTCTACTAAAAATACAAAAAACTAGCCGGGCGTGGTGGCGGGCGCCTGTAGTCTCAGCTACTTGGGAGGCTGAGGTGGGAGAATGGCATGAACCCGGGAGGCGGAGCTTGCAGTGAGCCGAGATCAGGCCACTGCACTCCAGCCTGGGAGCACAGCGAGACTCCGTCTCAAAAAAAAAAAAAAAA